>NC_081552.1:62792298-62929798 GCF_963082655.1 Stomoxys calcitrans
ATATATATATATATTATATATATATATATATATATATATATATATATATATATATATATATATATATATATATATATATATATATATATATATATATATATTTTGGAATTGCCATTTTGTTCGATAATCTTTTGCCATCTTCCTGCCAAATTTAGTAATTCCACGCTCATACAACTTCTGGCCTTTATCTGCAAAAAACTGAACCAAGTGCGATTTTATAGCCTCATCATTGCCGAAAGTTTAACCATTTAAGGAGTTCTGCAAAGATCGAAATAAGTGGTAGTCTGATGGTCCAAGGTCAGGGCTATATGGTAGATGCATCAAAAGTTCCCAGCCAAGCTCACTCAGTTTTTGGCGAGTGACCAAAGATGTGTGCGGTCTAGCGTTGTCCAGGTGGAATATGACACCTTTACGATTGACCAATTCTGGTCGCTTCTCCTTGATGGCTGTATTCAATTTGTCCAATTATTGACAGTAAACATCCGAATTAATCGTTTGGTTCCTTGGAAGCAGCTCAAAATATACCACACCCTTCCAATCCCACCAAACAGACAGCATAACCTTCTTTTGGTGGATATCACCCTTTGAAGTGATTTGAGCTGGTTCACCATGCTTGGACCATGATCGTTTTCGACTAACGTTGTTGTAAACAATCCATTTTTCATCTCCAGTTATGATTCGTTTTAAAAACGGATCGAAATCATTGCGTTTAAGGTGCATATCACAAGCGTTGATTCGGTTTGTTAAATGAATTTCTTTCAATACATGTGGTACCCATATTAAAATTGACGCCAAACAAACAAATGTAAACAAAATTTCGCGCACTTTTTTTCTAACAAGCTTAAAGTAACAGCTGATAACTGACAGAAGAAAGAATGCAATTACAGAGTCACAAGCCCTTGAAAAAATTTGTCAACGCCGACTATATTACTACTATATTACCGACAATTACTTTTTGGCCATCTCCTATATATATATAGAAGATGTTCTATACTTTTCTTTTATCGATGTTCTCATAGCTTTTGCTAGAAACTTTTATGACAAACTCTATGAGTGAGACTTCTTTTCTAGTCAACAACAGCTAAGTTCTGAACCTCTTTAAGTTTGGATTTGGCCATATAATATTGGGAAGTTCAAAACACTTTGGGAACATCTGTCACTCGTTTATTTTCAAGACTCATTGTAAGGACGAAGCTTATATATTGCTAGAGGCATACCGATAGATTCTTAGTTATGGCATTTCGTCTGCTCTACAATTTCCTGACATATCTGTGTGGCCCAGAATAGATGAATTTTGAAGTGTTCAACCATCTCGTTGAGAGATCTATCACGGTCGAGGGCGGTTTTTGAGAAGATATTAATGTTAATTCAAGTTATGACATTATATTTTAGCCAATCCAATACATCTTTAATTGCAAGAATGTTCGCTTTATACAAACTACAATGGTTGTTGTGGAAGCCCCATTTTCATGTGGAGATGGCGATCCTCTTCAAGGTCCTGTAGGTGAGCAAACTCGATCCGCTCCAAAGGACCGATCACCGCGGGAACCTTAGCCATTGGTTATTTAAAGGCACCAAGAACTAGCCTTGTCATATCGAGCATCATAGGCACTCAGTATTTGTGCATGAGCCGGTGACGCCCGGCCTTTCTCTGAGATACTGATATATGTCGATAGGAGAAATAACGGTATATATCATCGTGACAGGGTCCATAATCCTTTTTGAAACGGTTTTAGGGCCTATGCCCTAACCCCAAAACCCATACCTTGCCTGATGCAAACCAAGTCTGCGACCGGAACTCTTATCCCAGTGTCAGACGAATCATACCATGTTCCGTGTAAACACAGACCCGAGCGACCGAAACACTTAATCTGGTTTCCATCGAATTAAGCCTAATATTGAATCGCAATGACACAATATTATCGCGCACGTCGCTAAGACTCCCTGGAGCAAACATACCCGTGAACTCCCGGTAAACCAGGACTCTCAGGCCATAACCTTGGGAAAATTTTAAAATTTTGATATTTGCAAATGAGTTAGTTTTCTAGAGTTTAAAAGCTTCAACTACAATTAAATTTGTTCTAATATCTTAGGTTCTCCTGTAGAACATTACTGCACCCACATACACCTACATTCAGAAGCAAATACCAATCCGTATGCAATAACCATGTGCACAGTAAGCATATTTTGTATCTGCTTCAATGCATTAGATTGGATTGGATTGTATTGGCTTTGGTTACTGGGAAGGACAACTATTGTATTCCATGAATTGGAAATTTGTGGTTTTATTTTGCTTTGGAAAATCGAAAAGAACGAAAAACCAACTAAAACTGCAATTTTCGCGCCTTTTACTTGTTTTATTTGAAATCCATTTGAGAAAATCTACAGGAAGGAAGTTACAACTCACACATACGCACACTGTCATGAAGGTACCCAGTGAACCAAACGTTCTAAATTCGGTCAGAAGTCTGTACGAAAGTCGCAAAATCTGAATTCGGATCCGAAGTCTGTTCGTATTAATAACGAAACATATTGGAATGGTTGACACGACTTCGGAACGAAATGTCGGAGGGAAATCTGATGTTTCTGTCGAGACTTCTGACAGAATGCTTTCAGAATTCTGAACCAAAATTATGGGAAATGCGGAAGGGAATTCAGAATTGTTATTAAAACTGCTGAACGAATTCTGATGTTGAGTCCTAATGAATACTGATTTGTTTTCGATTTGTCTTATGGATTTCTGACCGAATTAAAAAAAAACAAGTAAAAGCGTGCTAAGTTCGGCCGGGCCGAATCTTATATACCCTCCACCATGGATCGCATTTGTCGAGTTGTTTTCCCGGCATCTCTTTTTAGGCTAAAGAGGATATAAGAAAAGAGTTGCTCTGCTATTAAAACGATATCAAGATATGGTCCGGTTCGGACCACAATTAAATTATATGTTGGAAACCTGTGTAAAATGTCAGCCAATTCGTATAAGAATTGCGCCCATTGGGGCTCACGAAGTAAAATAGAGAGAACGATTTATATGGGATCTGTATCGGGCTATAGATCGATTCAGAACATAATAAACACGTTTGTTGATGGTCATGAGAGAATCCGTCGTACAAAATATCAGGCATATCGGATAATAATTGCGACCTCTAGGGGTCAAGAAGTCAAGATCCCAGATCGGTTTATATGGCAGCTATATCAGGTTATGAACCGTTTTGAACCTTATTTGACACAGTTGTTGAAAGTAAAAATAAAATACGTCATGCAAAATTTCAGCCAAATCGGATAGGAATTGCGGCTTCTAGAAGCTCAAGAAGTCAAATCCCAAGATCTGTTTATATGACAGCTATATCAGTTTATGGACCGATTTCAACTATACTTGGCGCAGTTGTTGGATATCATGACGAAATACTTCGTGCAAAAACTCATTCAAATCGGATAAGGATTGTGCCCTCTAGAGGCTCAAGAAGTCAAGACCCAAGATCGGTTTATATGGCAGCTATATCAAGTTATGAACCGATTTAAACCATACTTGGCACAGTTGTTGGATATCATAACAAGACACGTCGTGCAAAATTTCATTTAAATCGGATAAGAATTGCGGAGTCTAGAGGCTCAAAAATTCAAGACCACCGATCGGTTTATATGGCAGCTATATCAGGTTATGAACCGATTTGAACCATACTTGGCACAGTTGTTGGATGTCGTAAGAAAACACGTCGTGCAAAATTTCATTCCAATCGGATAAGAATTGCGCACTCTAGAGGCTCAAGAAGTCAAGACCCAAGATCGGTTTATATGGCAGCTATATCAGGTTATGGACCGATTTGAATCATACTTATCACAGTTGTTGGATGTCATAACAAAACACGTCGTGCAAAATTTCATCCCAATCGGATAAGAATTGCGCACTCTAGAGGCTCAAGAATTCAAGACCCAAGATCGGTTTATATGGCAGCTATATCAAAACATGGACCGATATGGCCCATTTACAATACCAACCGACCTACACTAATAAGAAGTATTTGTGCAAAATTTCAAGCGGCTAGCTTTACTCCTTCGGAAGTTAGCGTGCTTTCGACAGACAGACGGACGGACGGACGGACGGACGGACGGACGGACGGACGGACGGACGGACGGACAGACGGACGGACATGGCTAGATCGACATAAAATTTCACGACGATCAAGAATATATATACTTTATGGGGTCTCAGACGAATATTTCGAGTAGTTACAAACAGAATGACGAAATTAGTATACCCCCCATCTTATGGTGGAGGGTATAAAAATAAATAAATAAAATACGGATGTACTTTCCGAATTGTCTTATCGAATTCTGAAAAATTTTTTATAGAATTCGAATGTGTTTTCCGGCGGTTCAAATTGCAAATTTGCTCTTAAACATTTCCTTTTTATAGCCGAGTTCGAACGTAGCGTCCACATCTCTTTGGGAATAGGTTTTTTCATTGCATTTTACCTCACAAATTTCGCCAGGAATAAGAGGGGATAAAAACGACCCGATTTCGCTGAAATCGGGTAATAAATGAAGCATTTATGGGCTTCAGACTCTTAATCGGCAGATCGGTCCATATGGCAGCTATATACAAATATAGTTCGATCTGAACTATATTAATCAGACGTCGGGAGGCTAAACATAACTCACAGTTTCAAATTTCATCGAAATCGAGTAATAAATGCTGCATTTATGGGCCTTAGACATGTCCGTCCGTCGGTCCGTCTGTCTGTTGAAATCACGCTACAGTCTTTAAAAATACAGATATTGAGCTGACATTTGCACAGGTCCTTTTTATACCCTCCACCATAAGATGGGGGGTATACTAATTTCGTCATTCTGTTTGTAACTACTCGAAATATTCGTCTGAGACCCCATAAAGTATATATATTCTTGATCGTCGTGACATTTTATGTCGATCTAGCCATGTCCGTCCGTCTGTCCGTCCGTCTGTCCGTCCGTCTGTCCGTCCGTCTGTCCGTCCGTCTGTCCGTCCGTCCGTCCGTTCGTCCGTCCGTCCGTCCGTCCGTCCGTCTGTCTGTCGAAAGCACGCTAACTTTCGAAGGAGTAAAGCTAGCCGCTTGAAATTTTGCACGAATACTTCTTATTAGTGTAGGTCGGTTGGTATTGTAAATGGGCCATATCGGTCCATGTTTTGATATAGCTGCCTTATAAACCGATCTTGGGTCTTGACTTCTTGAGCCTGTAGAGTGCGCAATTCTTATCCGATTGGAATGAAATTTTGCATGACGTGTTTTGCTATGATATCGAACAACTGTGGCAAGTATGGCTCAAATCGGTCCATAACCTGATATAGCTGCCTTATAAACCGATCTTGGGTCTTGACTTCTTGAGCCTCTAGCGTGCGCAATTCTTATCCGAGTGAAATGAAATTTTGCACGACTTGTTTTGTTATTATATCCAACAACTGTGCCATGTAGGGTTCAAATCGGTCCATAACCTGATATAGCTGCCATATAAACCGATCTTGGGTCTTGACTTCTTGAGCCTCTAGAGTGCGCAATTCTTATCCGATTGGAATGAAATTTTGCACGACGTGTTTTGTCATGATATCCACCAACTGTGCCAAGTATGGTTCAAATCGGTCCATAACCTCATATAGCTACCATATAAACCGATCTTGTGTCTTGACTTCTTGAGCCTCTAGAGGGCGCAATTCTTATCCGATTGGAATGGAATTTCGCACGACGTGTTTTGTTATGATACCCAACAACTGTGCCAAGTATGGTTCAAATCGGTCCATAACCTGATATAGCTACCATATAAACCGATCTTGGGTCTTGACTTCTTGACCCTCTAGAGGGCACAATTCTTATCCGATTTGAATCAGTTTTTGCACGAAGTATTTCGTTATGATATCCAACAACTGTGCCAAGTATGGTTTAAATCGGTTCATAACCTGATATAGCTGTCATATAAACAGATCTGGGGATTTGATTTCTTGAGCTTCTGGAGGGCGCAATTCCTATTCGATTTGGCTGAATTTTTGCATGACGTATTTTATTTTTACTTTCAACAACTGTGTCAAATAAGGTTCAAATCGGTTCATAACCTGATATAGCTGCCATATAAACCGATTTGGGATCTTGACTTCTTGACCCCTAGAGGTCGCAATTATTATCTGATATGCCTAAAATTTTGTACGATGGATCCTCTCATGACCATCAACAAACGTGTTTATTATGGTCTGAATCGGTCTATAGCCCGATACAGATCCCATATATATCGTTCTCTCTATTTTACTTCGTGAGCCCCAATGGGCGCAATTCTTATACGAATTGGCTGAAATTTTACACAGGTCTCCAACATATAATTTTATTGTGGTCCGAACCGGACCATATCTTGATATCGTTTTAATAGCAGAGCAACTCTTTTCTTATATCCTTTTTTGCCTAAGAAGAGATGCCGGGAAAAGAACTCGACAAATGCGATCCGTGGTGGAGGGTATATAAGATTCGGCCCGGCCGAACTTAGCACGCTTTTACTTGTTTTTATCCATAAGCAGGTTAAGTTCGAAGATGGGCTATATCAGACTATATCTTGATATAGCCGCCATATAGACCGATCCCCCGATTTAGGGACTTGGGCCCATAAAAGCCACATTTATTATCCGATTTTGCTGAAATTTGGGACAGTAAGTTGTGTTGAGCCCTTTGACATCCTTTGGCCCAGATCGGTCCAGATTTGGATATAGCTGCCATATAGACCGATCCTCCGATTTAGGATCTTAGGCCCATAAAAGCCACATTTATTATCCGATTTTGCTGAAATTTGGGACGGTGAGTTAAAATATGCCCGTTGACATACTTCTGCAATATGGTACAGATCAGTCCAGATTTGGATATAGCAGCTATATAGAATGATCTCTCAGTTTTAGGTTTTGGTGCCATAAAAGTCGCATTTATTATCCAATTTCGCTGATATTTGGGACAGTGCGTTGTGTTAGACTCTTCGACATGTTTCTGCTACTTAACTCAAATCGGTGCAGATTGGGATATAGCTGCCATGTAGACCGATATCTCGATTTAAAGTCTTGGCCTCATAAAAGGCGCATTTATAATCCAATTTCACTGAAATTTGACACATTGACTTATGTTAGGCTTTTCGACATCTGTGTTGTATATGGTTCAGATCGGTTTATTTTTAGATATAGCTACTAAAAGGATCAGTATTTTGTTATACACAATTGAACAATGACTTGTAGTTTTTACTATTTAGTCCAAATCGGAACATATTTCGATATAACTGCTATGGGATATAAGGTATGCAATTTTCACCGGATTTTGATTAAAGGTGGTTTACATATATACCCGAGGTGGTGGGTATCCAAAGTTCGGCCCGGCCGAACTTAACGCCTTTTTACTTGTTGATGGATAGAGTGATCACAACAGACGGACGGACATACACATGGACATCGTTAAACCGTCTTAGAATTTTACGACGATCCGAAATATAATATATACTTTGTAGGGTCGGAAATTGATATTTCGATGTGTTGCAAACGGAATGACTAAATTAATATACCTCCTATCCTATGGTGATGGGTATAAAAATCAAAAACATGGGGTGGGAATAAAAAATACGTTAAAAACGCCATACGCTGCCGTTTAGAATTCTTTCAGAACTGTCTGACAAACATTGCAGCGAAAAATCAGAATTCCATCCGAACTATCAGAAGAAAAACAAGTAAGAGCGTGCTATGTTCGGCCGGGCCGAATCTTATATACCCTCCACCATGGATCGCATTTGTCGAGTTCTTTTCCCGGCATCTCTTCTTAGGCAAAACAGGATATAAGAAAAGATTTGCTCTGCTATTAGAGCGATATCAAGATATGGTCCGGTTTGGACCACAATTAAATTATATGTTGGAGACCTGTGTAAAATGTCAGCCAATTCGAATAAGAATTGCGCTCTTTGTGAGCTCAAAAAGTAAAATAGAGAGATCGATTTATATGGGAGATGCATCGGGCTATAGACCGATTCAGACCATAATAAACACGTATGTTGATGGTCATGAAAGAATCCGTCGTACAAAATTTCAGGCAAATCGGATAATAATTACGACCTCTAGAGGCTCAAGAAGTCAAGATTCTAGATCGGTTTATATGGCACCTATATCAGGTTATGAACCGACTTGTACTTTATTTAACATAGTTGTTGAAAGTAACAATAAAAAACGACTTGCTAAATTTCAGCCAAATCGGATAGGAACTGCGCCCTCAAGAAGATCAAGAAGTCAAGTCCCCACATCTGTTTATATGACAGCTATATCAGGTTATGAACCGATTTGAACCATATTTGGCACAGTTGTTGGATATCATAACAAAATACTACGTGCCAAAATTCATTCAAATCGGATAGGAATTGCGCCCTCTAGAGGCTCAAGAAGTCAAGACCCCAGATCGGTTTATATGGCAGGTATCAGGTTATGGACCGATTTGAACCATACTTGGCACAGTTGTTGGATATCACAACAAAACACGTCGTGCGAAATTTCATTCCAATCGGATAAGAATTGCGCACTCTAGAGGCTCAAGAAGTCAAGACCCCAGATCGGTTTAAATGGCAGCTATATCAGGTTATGAACCGATTTCAACCATACTTAGCACAGTTGTTGGATATAATAACGAAACACGTCGTGCAAAATTTCATTCCAATCGGATAAGAATTGCGCACTCTAGAGGCTCAAGAAGTCAAGACCCAAGATCGGTTTATATGGCAGATATATCTGTTTATAAACCGATTTGAACCATACTTTGCACATTTGTTGGATATCATAACAAAACACGTCGTGCAAAATTTCATCCCAATCGGATAAGAATTGCGCACTCTAGAGGCTCAAGAAGTCAAGACCCAAGATCGGTTTATACGGCAGCTATATCAAAACATGGACCGATATGGCCCATGTCCGACCTACACTAATAAGAAGTATTTGTGCAAAATTTCAAGCGGCTAGCTTTACTCCTTCGGAAGTTAGCGTGCTTTCGACAGACAGACGGACGGACGGACGGACGGACAGACGGACGGACATGGCTAGATCGACATAAAATTTCACTACGATCAAGAATGTATATACTTTATGGGGTCTCAGACGAATATTTCGAGTAGTTACAATCAGAATGACGAAATTAGTATACCCCCCATCTTATGGTGGAGGGTATAATAAAACAATTAAGAGCGTGCTAAGTTCGGCCGGGCCGAATCTTATATACCCTTTACCATGGATTGCGTTTGTCGAGATCCTTGCTCGGTATCTCTTTAAATGCAAACAAGGAATAATGGATATGAATTGTCATGCTTTTGGAGCTATATCAAGTTATAGTCCGATTTGTACCATAAATTAATTGAATGTTGAAGACCATAGTAGAAGTCATTGGGTAATATTTCAGTCCATTCGGATAAGAATTGCGCCTTGTAGGTACTCAAGAAGCATAATCGGGAGATTGGTTTATATGAGAGCTGTATCAGATTATAGATAGCTTCCGACCAAATTGGACAAGTATGTTGAAGATCATAAAAGCAGCCGTTTTACAAAATTTTAGCCAAATCGGACACAACAATACACTTTATGCAAAACTTCTGCCAAATCGGATAATAATTGCGTCCTCTAGAGGCCTAAGTCAAGATCATATATCGGTTTATATTGTTTTTTATACCCAACACCGAAGGATGGGGGTATATTCATGTTGTCATTCCGTTTGCAACACATCGAAATATCCATTTCCGACCCTATAAAGTATATATATTCTTGATCGGCGTAAAAATCTATGACGATCTAGATATGTCCGTGCGTCCGTCCGTCTGTCCGTCTGTCTGTTGAAATCACGCTACAGTCTTTGAAAATAGAGATATTGAGCTAAAGTTTTGCACAGGTTCTTCTTCTGTCCATAAGCAGGTTAAGTTCGAAGATGGGCTATATCGGACTATATCTTGATATAGCTCCATATAGACCGATCGGCCGATTTAGGGTCTCAGGCCCATAAAAGCCGCATTTATTATCCGATTTTGCTGAAATTTGCGACAGTGAGTTGTTTTAGGTCCTTCGACATCCTTCGTCAATTTGGCTCAGATCGGTTCAGATTTGGACAATGCTGCCATATAGACCGATCGTCCGATTTAGGGTCTTAGGCCTATAAAAGCGACATTTATTATCCGATTTTGCTGAAATTTGCGACAGTAAGTTGTGTTAGGCTCTACGAGATCCTTCGTCAATTTGTCCCAGATCGGTCCAGATTTGGATATAGCTGCCAGATAGACCGATTCTTCGATTTAGGGTCTTAGGCCCATAAAAGGCGCATTTATTATCCGATTTTGAAATTTGGGTCAGTGAATTGTGTTAGGCCCTTCGAAATTTTTCTTTAATTTGACCCTGATCGGTTCAGATTTGGATATAGCTGCCATATAGACCGAACTCTCGATTTAAGGTTTTGGGCCCATGAAAGGCGCATTCATTGCCCGATGTCGCCGAAATTTGGGACAGTGAGTTAAGTTATGCCCCTTGACATATTTTTGCAATATGGCACAGATCAGTCCAGATTTGGATATAGACTGATCTCTCGGTTTTGGGTTTTGGGGCCATAAAAGGCGCATTTATTGTCCGATTTCACTGATATTTGAGACAGTACGTTGAGTAAGACTCTTCGACATTTTTCTGCAAGTTAACTCAAATCGGTTCAGATTTGGATATAGCTGCCATGTAGACCGATCTCTCGCTTTAAAGTTTTGGCCCCATAAAAGGAGCATTTATAATCCGATTTCGCTAAAATTTGACGCAGTGACTTATGTTAGGCGGTTTTTTTTTTAGATATAGCTACTAAAAAGACCAATATTTTTTTTATACACAATTGAACAATAACTTGTACTTATAAGTATTTGGTCCAAATCGGAACATATTTCGATATAACTGCTATGGGACATAAGGTATGCAATTTTCACCGGATTTTGATGGAAGGTGGTTTACATATATACCCGAGGTGGTGGGTATCCAAGGTTCGGCCCGGCCGAACTTAACGCCTTTTTACTTGTTTTTATACACAATTGAACAATAACTTGTACTTATAAGTATTTGGTCCAAATCGGAACATATTTCGATATAACTGCTATGGGACATAAGGTATGCAATTTTCACCGGATTTTGATGGAAGGTGGTTTACATATATACCCGAGGTAGTGGGTATGCAAAGTTCGGCCCGGCCGAACCTAACGCCTTTATATTTGTTTTTTTTTTTTTTTTTTTTTAGCCGTTGAATCGAGCGACGTGCTTTTATTTCGCTCCTTAAAGAAAAAAATATCTATCCGTATTTCGGAATAGATACTACCTATTATAAAAAATTTTAAATCCTTTTGGAGTAGGCTAGAAATAGACTTCAGAGACTCAACATCCCCTTCTAAAGCTATGGGTGTCTTGGCACCTATAGTCGAGAGTAATGCTTCAAGCGGACAACTAGTCGTCAGACTTATTAATGAGGAAGAGACGGATAAACCAGAGGGATGCACAGTTCGTCCCCCAGCATTTAAGTTAAGCCAGTGTTTTTGACTCGGATTCAGACAGCTACGGTGTGAATGAAACAGTCATCGCAGCCGAATCGAGAGATGAGGGCATCGGGATGACGGCAGAACTGAGCGATGGCTTTGCTAAACTTACAAGCAGACCGAGAAAGAGATCCGGTGCACTACGAAGGAGACAGAGGAGTGTACTGGAAAAGAATCAGATCTCCCGAAGAGCATGACACTGCTAAAATGCTGATGAAGAAAAAGAGCTCCCCGCTATCAAGTACTCTGGGAAAACCAAGCCAGCCATCCCGCAATGGAGACTCCTGGCAGTGTCCTGCTGAGGTAGACAAAGTCTGAACGGGAAGCGCGAACGGCCCTAGAGTTTTCATGGAGGACTGTGACTTCAAAGCTGAGGACACAGCCATCAAGGAAGGGGAAGAAGGTCGCTGAGAATGGTTAGGAGCCGCCCTCTTACTCCAGAGTGCCAAGGAAGCACAACAATGATGAGCTGACTAAACCAGTCATCAATATCGGCTGTGCATCCGATAGGATTCCACCAGATCATCGGTCCCAAGTGGAGGATCTGGTTAACGATCGGATTTTCGAAGATGTGTTGAAGTCTTTAGAGGGTCTACCCATACAAATTATGAGCTGCGAGTATAAAGGGGACGTCTTTACGCTGCGCTTTGTGTCGGCGGAATGTATTGATACCATCAAACAGCTCGTCAGAGGTATTCACGCTCCCTGGGAGGGCGCAAAGCTCGACCTGGTGAGAAAGATGGGGCATTTAATTTGCGACGGAATGCATTTTGGGATTCTTGGACAAGCAATACCAAGGTTTGGTCGCTGAGAAGTGGGAGGTCTTCCATAGGGAGGAAAAGGAGGAAGGAACTCTCTTTGTGGTTGGCATTGATCAAGTCTCCGTGTCGAGTTTGGATAAGTCTAAAGGCATGGCGCACTACGAGAGCAAAGACATGAAACCATTAAGGATTTTGTAAAATCAGTGCGGCAAGTGATAGTATGTGTAGGGGATGCGGGAATGGTGATAAGACGTTGGGGCATTTCCCTTGTCATTGTTCGGCTTTCGCGTCCAATAGATACCGGACTTAGGTGGACACATAATACCGGACATGAAACCATTAAGAATTTTGTATGTAGCACGGAATTCTTACTTTAAATTTCCTTTTGAGAGGTTATTTTATAGTTTTTAGAGCGCACAACAAGCCGATTACTGTCTTAGGTGTATGCCCATAGTAGGATGGGCGGATTAATAACTGCACCTTCTTTTCAACTTTACCTAACCTAACCTAAACCATACTTAACACAGTTCTTGGAAGTCAAAACAAAACACCTCATGCAAAATTTCACCTCACTCGGATAAGAATTGCGCCCTCCACTGGATCAAAAATTCAAGATTCAGCCAACTGGGATGAGAATTGCACCCTCTACTAGCTCAAGAAGTCAAGATCCGAGATCGGTGTATATGGCAGCTATGTCAGGTTATAAACCGATTTTGATCATACTAAGCACAGTTATTGGAAGTTGTTACAAAACGACTTGTGCCAAATATTAGCCAAATCAGATAAGAATTGCTCCCTCTTGTGGCTCAAGAAGTCAATATCCAAGATCGGTTATGGATTCATTTAAACCATATTTGATACAGTTGTTGGAAGTCATAACAAAACATATTATGCAAAAGTTTAGCCAAATCGGATATGAATTGCTCCCTATATGGGCTCAAGAAGTCAAGACCTCAGATCAGTTAAAATGGGAGCTATATCAGGTTATGAACAGATATAGCAATATTTGGGAGATCATGGGAGAAGCCGTTGTACAAAATCGGATAATAATTACGCCCTCAGGAGGCTCAAGAAACCAAGATTCCAGATCGGTTTAAATGGCAGCTATATTTTAGGTTATTGATCGATTTGAACCATATTTAACACCGGTATTAGAAGTTATAAAAAAACACCTCATGCAAAATTTCAGCCAAATCGGATAAGATTCAAGATCGGTTTATATGGCAGCTATATCAAGTTATGGACCGACTAAAACCATACTTAGCACAGTTGTTGGAAGTCATAACAAAACACGTCGTGAAAATTTTCAGCCAAATAGGATAGGAATTGCGCCCTCTAGACGCTCAAGAAGTCAAGACTCCAGATAGGTTTATATGATAGCTTTATCAGGTTATGAACCGATTTCAACCATACTCAGCACAGTTGTTGGAAGTCATAATAAAGCACTTCATGCAGCCAAATCGGACAAGAATTGTGCCCTCTAGTGGCTCAAGAGTTAAAATCCAACATAGATTTATATGGCAGCTATATCAAAACATGGATCGATAAAGCCCATTTAAAATCCCAAGTATTTGTGCAAAATTTCAAGCAACTAGCTTTACTCCTTCGAAAAATAACGTGCTTTCGACAGACAGACGGATGGACGGACATAGCTAGATCGACTTAAAATATTATGACAATCAAGAATATATGTTCTTAATGGGGTCTTAGACGAATATTTCGAGGAGTTACAAACAGAATGATGAAATTAGTATATCCCCATCCTATGGTGGACGGTATACAAATTGCTATGATATTGGAGCTGTAAAAACTTATGGTCCGGACCATAATTGAACTGAATGTTGAAGGCCATACTAGAAGTCGTTGTGTAAAATTTCAGCCATTTCGAATAAAAATTGCGCCCTTTAGGGCCTCAAGAAGTAAAATAGGGAGATCGGTTTATATGGGAGACTAGCTGATCCGCGCCCGCTCCGCTGCACCTTTTTTTATTTTATACTAGCTGACCCGGGCCAGCTCCGCTGCGCCTTCATTAACTTTATATGGAACAAAAGTTTCTTGGAATATTTATTTTCGACAATTAAAGATCTGTTAGTGAAATACCTTGCTATCTTTACTAACAGTTTAACAATATAAGTGCCTTTATCTGAATCCCATATGATCTTTATTGGTCTACGAATTTAAGATTAGATGTAAGGTGTACTCCATTCTTAAAATATTTCATTTCAGTCCGATATTCTATGATGTCTGATTTAGTGGTGTTTTCGGGGGAGAGGTGGTCCCCCAGATACTTCGCCCTGAAAAAATATCAGCATCGTGTTCTTCTCTCAAATACAAATACCCCATATTGCCATTAGCTTAAGAGGAGTTAACAGGATGAGGCGTCCCCCAAACACATGGACCCAAAAAAGGTTATCAAATTCGTTTTCTAATCTCAAATACCTTTTATTTGAGCGTTTTGGGAAAGGGGTGATGCCCTAAATACATGGTCCTACATTTGGATATCAAATTCGTTTTCTACTCTCAAATACTTTTATTTGAGCCCCATATTGCGATGGTCAGTAAAAAATTGCTGTTTGTGGGGTATTTTGGGAAAGGAGTAGACCCACAGTAAATTGGTCCCGAAAATGGGTATCAATTCTTGCTCTACCCTTCAATACCTTTCATTTAAGCTCCACATTGACATGGTCGGAAAATATGCCCAATTAGGGGTGTTTTGGGGACTAAGCCCGGAAAATATATCAGCAACGTGCTCTATTCTCATTTATCTACATATCATTTATTTGAACCCCATATTGCAATTGGCCTCAAAATTGGATATCAAATTCGTTTTCTAATCTCATTTAAACTCCTTATTGGAAAAGTCAGCAAATATATTCCGTTTGGGGTATTGGCCCTAAAAACTATAAATATTTAGTTCTACTCTCTTTAAGACCCAAATTGTCTTGGTGAGCAAATACGTACAATTTGGGGGTTGTTATGGTGGTGGAGCGTCCCCTAGACAGTTGGTCCCTAATGTTGATATTAGATACGTGATCTACTCCCAAATGCCTTAAATTTGAGCCCCATTTTTCCATAGTCGGCAAACATGAACGGGGGTGTTTTGGAGGATGAGCGGCCACTCAGTGAGTTGGCCTTGAAAATATATATCGGATTGGTGTTTCACTTTAAAAACCCTCTTATTTGAGCATCATATTACAATAGGCAGAAAATACTTACTATTTGGGTGGTGCTGTGGGGGTCGGGTGGCCCTATAGACACTTTTCCCGAATATTGATGTCAGATGCGTGCTTTACTCCTTAAGACCTATCATCTGAGCCCCATATTGCTATGGTCGTAAAATTGTCCCCATTGGGGATGTTTTTGGGGAGAGGCGGCCCCCCAAACACTTGGTCCCATATTTGGATATTAGATTCGAATGCTACACTAAAATACCTTTCATTTAATCCCTATATTCCCATGGTCACTAAATAAGTCCTGTTTGGGGGGTGTTTTGGGGAAGGGGTGGACCCCCAAAAACGTGGTCCCACATCGGACTATTAGATTCGTATTCTACTCGCAAATACCTTTCATTTGAGTCCCATATTGCCATGGTCGGTAAATAGATCCGATTGAGGTGGTCCCCCTAACACTTGGTCCGACAATCGGATATCAGATACGTTTTCTTATTCAAATACCTTTCATTTGAATCCCATATTGTTGTGATTGGTGTAAATATATGTTTGGTAGGTTTTAGGGTGGGGCGGCCCCCCTAGGTACCCCATCCGAAATTTGGATTTGAATTTTTATTTTTAGGGTACTATATGAGAGCACACAAAATTTCGCTTAAATCGCACCACCCATCTCCGAGATCTGGCGTTTCTGAAAATTAGGGTAAGAGGGAGGGTCCGCTCTCCTTCAGATATCAAAAAATTTAGTACCCTATTTTCACGACGGGATCATTATGCACCATCTGTGAAAATTTCAAGAAAATCGGTTGAGCGGCCACTCAGTGAGTTGGCCTTGAAAATATATATCGGATTGGTGTTTCACTTTAAAAACCCTCTTATTTGAGCATCATATTACAATAGTCAGAAAATACTTACTATTTGGGTGGTGCTGTGGGGGTCGGGTGGCCCTATAGACACTTTTCCCGAATATTGATGTCAGATGCGTGCTTTACTCCTTAAGACCTATCATCTGAGCCCCATATTGCTATGGTCGTAAAATTGTCCCCATTGGGGATGTTTTTGGGGAGAGGCGGCCCCCCAAACACTTGGTCCCATATTTGGATATTAGATTCGAATGCTACACTAAAATACCTTTCATTTAATCCCTATATTCCCATGGTCACTAAATAAGTCCTGTTTGGGGGGTGTTTTGGGGAAGGGGTGGACCCCCAAAAACGTGGTCCCACATCGGACTATTAGATTCGTATTCTACTCGCAAATACCTTTCATTTGAGTCCCATATTGCCATGGTCGGTAAATAGATCCGATTGAGGTGGTCCCCCTAACACTTGGTCCGACAATCGGATATCAGATACGTTTTCTTATTCAAATACCTTTCATTTGAATCCCATATTGTTGTGATTGGTGTAAATATATGTTTGGTAGGTTTTAGGGTGGGGCGGCCCCCCTAGGTACCCCATCCGAAATTTGGATTTGAATTTTTATTTTTAGGGTACTATATGAGAGCACACAAAATTTCGCTTAAATCGCACCACCCATCTCCGAGATCTGGCGTTTCTGAAAATTAGGGTAAGAGGGAGGGTCCGCTCTCCTTCAGATATCAAAAAATTTAGTACCCTATTTTCACGACGGGATCATTATGCACCATCTGTGAAAATTTCAAGAAAATCGGTTGAGCAGTTTCTGAGTCTATAAGGAACACACCAACATACAAACAAACCTACAAACAAACACAAATTGATTTTTATATATAAGATGTATCAGGCTAAAGACCGATTCAGACCATAATTGACACGGAAGCTCAAGGTCATAAGAGAAGTCGTTGCACAAAATTTTAGCCAAATCTTATAATAATTGCGACTTTAGAGGCTCAAGAAGTCAAGACCCCAGATCGGTTTATATGGCAGATGTATCAGGTTATGCACCAATTAAAACCATATTTGACAGGAATTTTGGAAGTCATAACAAAACACTTTTTACAAAATTTCTGCCAAATCGGATAATAATTGCGTTCTCTAGTGGCTCAAGAAGTCAAGATTCAAGATCGGTTTATATGGCAGTTTTATCAGGTCATGGACCGATTTGAACCATATTTACCACAGTTATTGGAAATCATAACGAACACATCATGGTGAACACATCAGCCAAATCGGGTGAGAATTGCGCCCACTAGTGACTCAAGAAGCCAAGACCCAAGATCGCTTTATATGGCAGCTATATCAAAACATGAACCGATATAGCTCATTTACAATCCCAACCGACCTACACTTATAAGAAGTATTCTTGCAAAATTTCAAGTGGCTAGCTTTACTCCTTCGAAAGTCAGCATGCTTTCGACAGACAGACAGACGGACATGGCTAGATCGACTAAAAATTTCATGACGATCAAGAATATATATACTTTATGGGGTCTCAGAGGAATATTTCGAGAAGTTAAAATATATATTATCCACCTTTAGTCAAAATACGGTGAAAAATTCATAAACTTTGAACCCATAGCAGCTATGTCTATATATAGTCCCATCACCATATTTATAAAGGCTTTATAAGGGTCTTACACAAATTATTGTACTAAATTTATCGGTTTAAAACTGCATCGTTTAAGGACAGCTATATCCAAATATAGACCAATCTGAACCATATTGAACACGAATATCGAAAACCAAACACAGCCAAATTGCAGCGCAATCGAGTTTCGTGTTTTTTGTTGTCCCAAGAAATAAAATCGGGAGATCGGTATGTATGGCAGCTACGAATGTCGAAGGGTCTAACGTTGTGCTAAATTTCATAGAAATCAGCTTATAAATTCAACGTTAATGGGCCTAAAACTTTAAATCTGGAAATCAGTATATAACTGCAGGTATATCCAAATGTGAACCGATTTGGGCCGTATTACACAGGGATGTTTAATTGGACAATAAATACGAGTGTTATGGGCCCAACACTTTATATTGAAAGATCGGTCTATATTGCAGTCATATCGAAATATAGACCTACCTTTTCCATACTCGACACGAATGTCGGTGCCCTAACGCAACTCATTGTGCTCTAATTTCAGCAAAATTGGTTTATGGTTTTACCTTTTATGAGCCTAAACCCTTAAATAAGGAGATCGGTATATATGAAAGCTATATCCACATCTGAACCTCTCCGGACTATTTTGAACAGGGATGTTGAGAAGACTAACACAACAAGCTATACCACATTTCAGTGAAATCGGACAATAAATGCACCTATTATGGGCCCAAGACTATAAATCGAGAGATCGGTCCATATGACAGCTATACCCAAATCTAGACCTGTCTGGGCGAAATTAAGCAGAGATTTTGAGAGGACTAACATAACTTACTCTCATAAATTTTAAGGAAATCGGAAAATAAATGCGCATTTTATGGGCGCATCGAGAGATCGGTGAATATTGCAGCTATATCTAAATCTAAACCAATCTCGGCTGTATTGAACAAGGAAGTCAAAAGGCTAAACACAACTCACTGTTCCAAATTTCAGCTAAATCGGATAAAAAATGAGGCATAACTGGACCCAAAACCTCAAATCGAAAGATCGGTCTATATGACAGCTATAATTAAATCTGAACCGATCTCGGCCGTATTGACCAAGAATATCAAGAGGCCTAACACAACCCACTGCACAAAATTTCAGTGAAATCAAATAAAAAACGCGGCTTTAGATCCCAAATCGGCCCAAGCCTTTAAATCGGTATAGCTTATTTTCGAATTTAACCGCCTATGCATAAAAAAGAATCCGAACAAAGTTTCGGCTCAATTTCTCTATTTTTATACCCACCACCGAAGGATGGGGGTATATTCATTTTGTCATTCCGTTTGCAACACATCGAAATATCCATTTCCGACCCTATAAAGTATATATATTCTTGATCAGCGTAAAAATCTAAGACGATCTAGACATGTCCGTCCGTCTGTCCGTCTGTCTGTTGAAATCACGCTACAGTCTTTAAAAATAGAGATATTGAGCTGAAATTTTGCACAGATTCTTTTTTTTGTCCATAAGCAGGTTAAGTTCGAAGATGGGCTATATCGGACTATATCTTGATATAGCCCCCATATAGACCAATCCGCCAAATTAGGGTCTTAGGCCCATAAAAGCCACATTTATTGTCCGATTTTGCTGAAATTCGGGACAGTGAGTTGTGTAAGGCCCTTGGACATCTTTCTTCAATTTGGTCCAGATTTGAACATAGCTGCCATATAGACCGATCTCTCGATTAAGGGTTTTGGGCCCATAAAAGAGGCATTTATTGTCCGATTTCGCCGAAATTTTGAATAGTGCTTTGTGTTAGGCTCTTCGACATTTATTTTTTTATGCAACTTGGCCCAAATCGGTCCAGATTTGGATATAGCTGCCATATGGACCGATATCTCGATTTAAAGTCTTGGCCCCCTAAAAGGCGCATTTATAATCCGATTTTGATATAACTGATATGGGACATAAGGTATGAAATTTTCGGCCCGGCCGAACTTAACGCCTTTTTACTTGTTTAACACTGTAGCGAGATTTAAGACAGACGGACGGACATGGCTAAATCATCTTAGATTTTTATGACGATCAAGAATATATACATACTTTATAGGGTCGAAATGTATATCTCGATGTGTTCAAACTGAATGACAAAATTAATGTACCCCCATCCTTATGTGATGGATATAAAAAGCAAAGAAAGGAAAATGGATAAGAATTGCTATGCTTTATGAGCTATACCAAGTAATGAGTTGATTGAGGCTATACATGGTTTGGCTGTCGGAGACCAAAGTGGAATCCATTGAGGAAAATTTCAGCAAAATGGAATAAGAATTTCTCCCTCTAGAAGCTGAAGAAGTATAATTGGGGGACCGGTTTATATGGGAGCTATATCAGATTGTAAACCGATTTAGACCATACTTAGTAGAGTTGTTGGATGCCAAAACAAATCAAAAAACCTCATGCAAAATTTCAAAGAAATCGTTTGATAATTTCACCCTCTAGCGGCTCAAGAATACAATATCCGAAACCGATTTATATAGGAGCTATATTTGTTATGAGCCGATTTGGACCATACTTGGCACAGTTGCTGATGATTAAACCAATATATTTTATGCAAAATTTCAGCCAAATCCGATTATAACTGCGCCCTCTATCGGCTTAACAAGTCAATATCCAAGATCGGTTCATAAGGGAGCTATATCAGGTCATGAACCGATTTGAATCATACTTAGCACAGTTGTTGGACGGAAAAATTTCGGAAAATTTTCGCCATATCGGATAAGAGTTGCGCCCTCTAGAGGCTCAAGAACTCATGATCTAGGATCGGCAGCTACATGAAAACATGGACCCATATATCGGATAAGAGTTGCGCCCTCTAGAGGCTCAAGAACTCATGATCTAGGATCGGCAGCTACATGAAAACATGGACCCATATTTCCCATTTACAATCCCAACCGACTCTCACTAATAGGAAGTATTCGTGCAAAATTTTAAGCGTCTAGCTCTATACCTTCGAAAGTTGGAGTTCTTTTGTCATGAATTGAATTTGTTCGGATTTTTCTGACATCAGACACTGGGTTCGCTGGGTAGACATAAACAATGAAATCATTTAAGGCCTTATGGCATAGCGTAGCATTCAAGTGAATATGCACATTTATTAGTGGATAAAACATACTCAAACTCGAGTTGGTGTTGGATGGGTCTCGAAACATTTCGTATTGTAAATGTTAATTTGAGTCGTTCGCAAAAACTGGAACACAACTTGGCTTACGATTTCCGGCTTTCAATCTTTTTGATTTCAGTAGCACCAGAAAATATTTAAGAGTTTTTCATTTGGGTTATTTTAAATTTTGAGCATTTTGTTGTAACTTTCTTATGCTTAGTATTCTAGGGAAGAACCATTTGTAGAAAAGTTTATGCAATCCATGTATTGGTAATTTACCAGGGATGCTTTAAAAATTGTACGCCGCAATAACTTGCCTTTATTCAAATTAAAGTTCTTAAGAAAATCTTTCTTTGGAAATCTATCGAAAGTGCTTGAAGAAGTGTTTATTACCTTCACTTAAGTGTATTAAGATTTTCTCCTTTTAGAGATTTAGAGCAAGCATGAACGTAGAATAAGGAATATTGAATATTTGTGGTGAAAATTTAAAAATAAACAAGTAAAAGCGTGCTAAGTTCGCCCGGGCCGTATCTTATATACCCTCCACCATGGATCGCATTTGTCGAGTTCTTTTTCCGGCATCTTTTCTTAGGCAAAACAGGACAAAAGAAAAGATTTGCTCTGCTATTAGAGCGATATCAAGATATGGTCCGGTTTGGACCACAATTAAATTATATGTTGCAGACCTGTGAAAAATGTCAGTCAATTCGAATGAGAATTGAGCCCTTTGGGGCTCTAGAAGTAAAATAGAGAGATCGATTTATATGGGAGCTGTATCGGGCTATAGACCGATTCAGACCATAATAAACACGTATGTTGATGGTCATGAGAGAATACGTCATACAAAATTTCAGGCAAATCGGATAATAATTGCGACCTCTACAGGCTCAAGAAGTCAAGATCCCAGATCGTTTTATATGACAGCTATATCAGGTTATGAACCGATTTGAACCTTATTTGACACAGTAGTTGAAAGTAAGAATAAAACACGTCATGCAAAATTTCATTTCAATCGGATAAGAATTGCGCACTCTACAGGCTCAAGAAGTCAAGACCCAAGATCGGTTGATACGGCAGCTATATCAGGTTATGGACCGATTTGAACTATACTTGGCACAGTTGTTGGATATCATAACAAGCACGTCGTCCAAAATTTCATTCCAATCGGATAAGAATTGCGCACTCTAGAGGATCAAGAAGTCAAGACCCAAGATCGGTTTATATGGCAGCTATAACAAAACATGAACCGATATGGCCCATTTACAATACCAACCGACCTACACTAATAAGAAGTATTTGTGCAAAATTTCAAGCGGCTAGCTTTACTCCTTCGGAAGTTAGCGTGCTTTCGACAAACAGACGGACGGACGGACGGACGGACTGACGGACAGGCGGACGGACATGGCTAGATCGACATAAAATGTCACGACGACCAAGAATATATATATTTTATGGGGTCTCAGACGAATATTTCAAGTAGTTACAAACAGAATGACGAAATTAGTATACCCCCCATCTTATGGTGGAGGGTATAACTAGCTGGACCGGGCCCGCTTCGCTGCGCCTTCTTTTACTTTATTTGGAACAAAATTTTCCTTGGAATATTTATTTTCGACAGTTAAAGAGCTTTTAGTGAAATACCAAGCTACGACAATAGTATATCGCTTGACAAACAGTTTAACAATATAAGTGTCTTTATCTGAATCCCATATGATCTTTATTGGTCTACAAATTTAAATTTGGATGCAAGGTGTACTACATTATTAAAATACTTTATTTCAGCCCAATATTCTCATGATGTGGGATGTCTAGTACGGCCACCCCAGCTCTAAAGTCCGCCACATGGATATATAGACTAATGACAATGACAATATTAGGCTCAAGTGAAAGATATTTGAGACTAGAGCACGAATCAGAAACAGGGGGTCCACCTGACTCTCAAAAACACGCTTATAGCGGATATATTCACCGACCATATAGCAATATTAGGCTCAAATATAAGAAATTTTGGAGTAGAGCACCAATATGATATTGGGGCGAAATATCTGAAAGGCCGTACCAGCACCACCAAACAGGGCTTTTTTCCTGGCCGTGCCAATATAGGGCTCAGGTAAAATAAGAGAGTGAAAAAAGGCGCAGCGGTGCAGACCCTCTCCAGCTAGTATTAGTATATACACCAATTTGAATCATACTTAGCACGGATGCTGGAAGCCATGCCGTCTTTTTGTCAAATTAAGCATTTTATCAAATTTCTGCAAAATTAGGCAAAAATTCTAGGAGCTCAAGAACTCAAATCCGGGGTTCGGTTTATATGGGGGGTGTATCTGTATATAAACCGATTCTTATCATAGTTGACACAGATCTTTGAAGTAAGAAGAGAAACCTTTGTACCAAATTTCAGCGTCCAATTTGTCAAATCAGCCAAATTGGATAAAAAATGGAGGCTGACTAAAAAACTGCAGGAAATATAGTGGTAAAACAGTGCCCCTATCCATCACGCCACCACGTGATTGCTTCCTGGAGCAAAAGATTACGCCCACTCAAGTATTCACTCGCCAAGTGCCAAGGAGTTGTGCTCCGCGTCTGCACATGCATGACAGCATATCGAAGATCTCATCGCACCCCGTCAATCAAACTGGTCTAATCTATTTATCTGAGGAGACTGCCTACAGACAAGATCGGAGGCCTAAATAGCCTACCGCTCAGTGGCTGGTCCTCTTCCGATCAACAGCTGCCAGAGTGTCCTGGCAATCCGACAACTGTACACCGACTGCCACCTTACCACCGCCACCACTCTGGCCATCCCCTCTACTATGTTCAGTAGTTCGACAAAAGGCACGTGTACAAGACCGGTAACAGGTCCTTGGAAGATCCCCTCCTGGGGCACTCGCCCTCCTTCTCATTTCCCAGAGCACCAATGTGTACGGGAACCCAGGCCTGTACAAAGTCATGAGCCCGTTCCATGCTCTTCTATCTTTACATATCCGTTGAGGCCTCCAGGGGCTCAAGAAGTCAAAACTGAGGATCGGTTAATATAGTAGTGGATATGAAACTACACGAAATATACGAATAAAAAAGGGAGCAAGCGCCTATCCATCACGCCACCACGCATCCCTGGAGCATAAGCTCACGCTCACTCAAGTATTCACTCGCCAAGTGCCAAGGAGTGGTATACGAAGATCTCATCCCGTTCCGTCAATCAAATCCGTCTTATCCACTTATCTGAGGAGACTGCTTAGAGACAAGATCGGAGATCCGTGTACTTCTTTGGGGCCAACGTAATGGCACAGACCTCTGCCTGTTAGATCGGGCACTCGTCCGATAGTCTGACTGACATACCGATGTTGAGTGCCTCCGAGTAAACCGCCATAAAGTATATATATTCTTGATCGTCATGATATTTTAACTCGATTTAGCCACATCCGTCAGTCTGCCCGTCCGTCTGTCTGTCGAAAGCACGCAAACTTTCGAAGGAGTAAAGCTATCCGCTTGAAATTTTGCCCAAATATTTCTTATAAGTGTAGGTCGGTTGGGATTCTAAATGGACCATTTCGGTCCATGTTTTGATATAGCTGCCATATAAACCGATCTGGGATCTTGACTTCTTGACTTCTTGAGCCACTAGAGGACGCAATTCTTATTCGATTTGGCTGAAAATTTGCATGAGATTTTTTGTTATAGTTTCTAACAACTGTGCCAATTATACTCCAAATCGGTCTATAACCTGACATAGCTATCATATAAACCTTTCTGGGGTCTTGACTTCTTGAGCCTCTAAAGGGCGCAATTCCTATCCGATTTGGCTGAAGTTTTGCATGTGGTATTTCGTTACTGTGCCTTCCAACAACTGTGCCAAATATGGTTCAAATCGGTCCATATCCTGATATAGCTGCTATATAAACCGATCTGGGATCTTGACTTCTTGGGCCGCAAGAGGGAGTAATTATTATCCGATTTGGCTGAAATTTTGTACAACAGCTTCTCCCACGACTTCTCAATATACGTACCAAATATGGTCAGAATCGGCGTTCAGCCTGATATAGCTCCCCAATAAACCGATCTCGCTATTTTACTTTTTGAGCCCCTAAAATCCCAATTCTTATTCGATTTCGCTAAAATTTTACACATAGACTTCTTCAGTGGTCTCCAACAATTAATTCAATTAGCATAGCAATTCTTTTCTTTTATCCTTTGTTTGTCTAAAAAGGGATACCGGGAAAGAACTCGACAAATTCGATCAATGGTGAAGGGTATATAAGATTCGGTCCGGCCAAACTGAGCACGTTTTTACTTGTTATTATTTTTAACATATAATTAATTAAAAAAAATAAATAAAAATTCAAGAGTTATCTGCTTTTGTCAAATTTTGTTTTCTATTACAGAAAAATTTCCCTATTATAATAGAACTTTATGGAATTTTTCTTTGAAACTGTTTAACAGTTTAGCCTTCTCCATTTGCTAGACAACTTTTTTCCCTCCACTGTTTTCCTCATAGCATACTTAAGACTTACTACTTACAGCCCATGATAAAAAAAGCTGAAAATTGTTGAAGGAAATGGAATCAATGTAACCTAAGAACTATCAGCAGCAGTTTGCCGGTATTTTATGTTCACACTTGCAAACATCTCAAAATATGAGAACTTCCTTTTAAGGTATTAACAAAATAAAAATGTAGGTCTTTGCCCTGTGTTGCGAATGGAATATTAAACCCGTATTGCACAACATTTACCGCATGCCGCATCCTTGATATTAATGTGCGGTGTTGTTTTTCCTTTTTTGTTATAGATGAGTTTTTTAAATATTCCATTCTGTTCTACTTTGTTTCGTTTTTTTTTTTACTTTTTTCAGTGCGTTTCCTCAATTTTATTTTATAGCCAGTTTTAAATCGAACATGGGTAGCATAGAGTGTTGCATTGCTATTGCCCCACCATAGCCACGATACAGACATGCAGGTGAAGGCAAATACAGGAAAGCATCTTATTTTCCTTTGCTGGGGCTTAGTTTTTCTGTTTTATTCTTGTGGCTTGATTTACTGGGTTTGAAGGTTCACCGCAAGTATTTTATTAACTTCTATCATGAAGCTACGTGTGTTGGCAATAAGTAGACTTTTCATGGGAGCGCAATATAAAATTCTTAGGGATGTTGGAATTTAACGGATAGAAGAAAAAACGGTTATAGCATCAGTAATCATTTAAAGAAATTTATACAATTTTATTTCTAAAGTAAGTTTTATTTGAAATTTATATTTGAAGAAATTTTATTTTGGCATTTAGGAAAACTTTTTATACCCTCCACCATAGGATGGGGGTATACTAATTTCGTAATTATGTTTGTAACTCCTCAAAATGTTCGTCTTAGACCCCATAAATATATATATTCCTGATCGTCATGGCATTTTAAGTCGATCTAGCCACATCCGTCTGTTTGTCGAAAGTAAACCTAGCCGCTTAAAATTTTGCACAAACACTTCTTATAAGTGTTGGTAGGTTGAAATTATAAATGGGCCATATCGGTCCATGTTTTGATATAGCTGCCATATTGACTTCTTGAGCCACTAGAGGGCACAATTCTTATCCGATTCAAACAACTGTGTTGAATATGGTTGAAATCGGCCCAAAACCAGATATAGCTGTCATATAAATCTATCTGGGATCTTGACTTCTTAGACGTCTAAAGGACGCAATTCCTATCCGGTTTGGCTGAAATTTTGCACGACGTGTTGAGTTATGACTTGCAAAAACTGTTCTAAGTATGGTTTAAACTGGTCCATATCCTAATATAGCTGCCGTATAAACTGATCTTCAATATTGACTTCTTGAGCCACTAGAGGGCGCAATTCTTATCCGATTTGGCTGAAATTTCGTGTGATGTATTTTGTTATGACTTCTAACAACTGTGCCAAATATAATTCAATTCGATTTATAACATGATAAAGCTGCCATATAAACCGATCTGGGATCTTGACTTTTTGAGCCTTTAGAGATATCAGGAAAAGAACTCCACAAATGCGATCTATGGTGGGGGGTATTTAGGATTCGGCCTGGCCGAATATCCCCCACTAAAGGAAGGGCTTAAATTAATTTATTCGTAACTTTTCCCTTACATCAAAACATTGATTTTCAGCTCTGATCGTCGTACCATTTCACGACGATGGAGCACACACAAATTGAGTGCATGCTCGTACATCTGGTAATCTGTCGGTTACATTTCCGCTATAGCGGTTAAAATTAAGATATTGGAATGAAATTAAAGTATAAGTACTTGAACTGTCCAAATCGAACTGGCAGTCAGACTGATTTCACGATTTTACGTCTTTAACCCATAAATGGCGACATTCGTACTCGCTTTCGACAAAATTTGTTAGTGTGACTGGTGTAAGAATCCCCGATATCCGTTTCGAATGTAGTGCGGATCGGATCATATTTAGATATCATAAAAGTCCGGTTTATAACCCGATATTGACTATACGGTATCGATGTAGCTGTAAATAGACCGATAAACTAGTCTAGTTATTTAGTTTGGGACACCTTGAATTATTGACCAAAGACCTATAAATATATTCAATTTTGATCAGTTTGACATTTGGATTCACTCCAATTTGTAAACCTTACACCACTACTGTGGAACAGGGTATTATAACATAATGAATTTGCTTGCAACGCCCAGAAAAAGGAGAGGTAAACCCATTGAAAAGTGTACAGATCGACTCAGAATCATTTTCTAATTAATTAAGCTATGTGTATTTCCGTCTGTCTGCCCGTCCGTCCATGTTGTTTGTGTATGAAATACTGTTGACAATTTTAACCCAAGCGTCTTAACATTTAGAACGGGCATCTTTTTCGGCCTAAAGACGAAGCCCATTTCAATTGGAAAAAATCGGTTCAGAATTGGATAAAGCTGCCACATATATGTACTTCCGATTTGGAGTAACATTGCAATTGTATCGTCATTTGTCAACCTATTCTCACGAAATTTGAAAAAAGGGAGTCCCACATGAGTCTCGACATCACTGGTGAATTTGATAGAATAGATAGAAACACTGGTTCAGATACAGATGTAGCTATCCTATATATATATATATATATATATATATATATCTTCTCAAAACTTTGCACTACGGTTTTTTCTACGACATCTTCCAAAGCGTGCGGATTTTCGTCGAAAACTGTTCAGATTTGGATAAAGCTTTCGTACATATACGGGGGTTGTATTTTATATTTGGCGATTAGAGAGAACACAAAAACAAATATTAATCATCGAAAATCGCTTTATTGTTTTTATTGAACCAATTGTCGAATCACTTTTGCCACTCTGATTGAGGTATCTCCAAAACATGCATTCTGAACGCATCAACCGGTCCTTCAGGTGTAGACAATCGCTGACCTCTCATTTTAATTTTCACGAACGGAAATAAAAAGAAGTCATTCGGTGCAAAGTCAGGACTATACGGCGGATAACTCATCAATTCGATGTTTTGAGTGCTCAAAAGTGCAGTTGTTTCGCATTTTTGGATCATTTCTTTTGACCAATCGACACGAGCCTTTTTTTGAGCGATTGACAAATTTTATGGGATCCAATGCGAACAAATTTTTTTGACGGTCAAATGTTCATGCAATATTGAATGTATGCTGGCCCCACTAATGCCTAAGGTTGTTTCAATCTCACGATAGGTCACATGACGATCTTGCAATATCAGTTGGCTCATAGCATCAATGGTTTTTGGAACAACAACTGATTTTGAACGACCTTAACGAAATTCGTCTTGGAGTGAACTATGACCTCGGTTGAATTCAACATACCATCGAAAAACACTTGTCCTTGATGGAGGTATATCGGCAAAAATTGAATTAAGTTCATCGATGCACTGTTGTTGAGTTAATCCACGTCGAAAGTTGTAAAAAATAATCGCACGAAATGTTCATGATTAAATTCTATTTTTTGGTTGAGATGAATCTTTTAAGTTACTGTAAACAACACAAATAGTGCTCGTATGTCAAAACGTTTTCAGTACGTATAACCTCAAATATTTTAAGCTTTACGATAGAGCTGTCAATTGGCAGATTGCAACACAAGGCTTGTCCAATCCCGTAATAAAGAAGGCAACCCTCGTGTTCGTCCGATTTTGGCAAAAATCTGTCGGGAGTAAGATATAGTTCTCATATATATTTTCGTCTGATTTTAACTTATATTGCAAAAACTTGGTCATTTGTTAACCGATCCTCACAAAATTTGCCAGTAAGATTTCTCTTATGAACTTTCTGATCACTGGTAAATTTCATAGAAATCTGTTCAGATTTAGATATAGGTACCATACATATGTATCTCTCGATTTTCACTTTTGCCAACGCATTTATCAACCGTTCTGCTCAATATTTTTGTACTACAATTTTTTCTATAACTTCCACAATATGTCCGAACTTTGGTCGGTCAAATTTAAGGAAATTTTAGTTTCGATGACTAAACCTGAATACCTAAAACTTATGGTAAGCTTGACTTTAGCCCGTCCTTAGTTGTTCACTTTGTTTTTGTTTTCTTTCTTAAAAATTTTATGATTTTTTGCTAATTAAAAGGGTTTTGCAATAAAGTGACCGTTATATAATGAAGATATATAGAAGTTTCCCAAATTTAGTTTTATTGTAGTTCTAAATAATGTTATCAAATCAACTAATATAAAACATTTTCAAAAAAAGAACATTTTCTTAAAAATTTTTATTTATAGATAAGGATGTAAAATTTACTTCCACGTAACAAAGAACGAAAAATTTTTTCACGACTCCGAATGTAATATATATATATATATATATATATATATATATATATATATATATATACACATTCGTCTGTCGAAATCACCATATCGTACGAACGAATGAAGATAACCCCTTGAAATTTTGCACCAATATTTCCTTTTATGTAAGTCGATTGCAAGGGGCCATCTTTCTTCCCGTATATAGATATATAGCCCCCATATATACCGATCGCCGTTTTGATTCCTTGAGCCCCTAGAAACCTCAATTTCAACCGATTTGGATGAAATTTGTTAATCACATCTTCATTTGAACTTCCAATATCTGTGCCAAGTATTCTTCGAATCGGACTTGAAATTGATATAGCTCCTATATAAACCGATCCCCGGTTTCGATCTAGAAGCCATTATCTTCATCTGATTTGGCTGAAATTCCACAAAAATACTTCTGTTTGGACTTTAACATCTGAGAAAATTATAATAGGAATCGGTGTAAATATTCTCGGATTAGACTTCTTCAGTCCCTAGAAGCCTCAGCTTTTATCTAAGTTGGATGAATTTTATTACATGAAGTACATATATGACCACCAATCCTCACGCCAAATTCCAATCAAATAGTTTCAAATATATATACCCCAAATAAACCGATCTCCGGATTTGACTCCTAGAAACCTTAGTTTTTGCCAGATTTGGCTGAGATTTGGTACGTAAAATACAACTGTGTCTAAAAATACTCACATCGAACACTACCCCGATAAGTTCATAAATATATGTAGGCCCTTTAAACAGATAAGCCGTAAAGTCTTTTAGATACCATAAAAGCCTCAATCAACGCAGAAGGTTTGACTTACCTGCAAAAAGATGTTTTGGCTTCATTTTGTGGCAGCAAAGCGAAGTTCGCACTTATCTCAAATATGTTTACCTGCCAAAAAATGGTATTTATCCAATTCGCTTACCTGCCAAAAAAATAAATTTTTGAAAACAAGTAAAAGCGTGCTAAGTTCGACTGAGCCGAATCTTAGGAACCCATGGTGGTGGGTTCCTTAATTCTACTAAACATGTATGCAAATTAAATTTAGTTGAAGGGTATAATTTTATTATACTATACCAGGTATAGACTGACATGGACCGTACATAAAAAATATGTTGAAAGTCGTAACAGAACACTGCATGGAAAATTTCAGCGAAATCGGACAAACATTGCGGTTTGTAAGGACTCAAGAAGTCAAATCGGCAGATCGGCTTATATGGGAGCTATATCGACCGTATTTGTTGTTCGAGGCCTCAACAGAACACTTTCTGCAAGTTTTTAGCCAAATCGGACAAACATTGCGGATTTCAGGAGCTCAAGTGGTCAAATCGGGAGATATGTTTATATGCTATACCAGGTTATATACCGATTTAGACCGTGCTTGTCATAGTTATTTTAAATCATAACAGAACATAATGTACATAATTTAAGCCAAATCGGTTAAATATTGTGGCTTCCAGGGGACCTAGAATTAAAATTTTAAGATCTGTTTAAATGGGAGCTACATCAGGTTATAGACCGATTTAGACCGTACTCAACACAGTTCTTGGAAGTCATAACAGAACACTTTCTGAAAAATTTTAGCCAAATCGGATGAAAAATGTGGCTTCCAGGGGCTCAAGAAGTCAAATCGGGAGATCGATTTATATGGGAGCTATATCAGCTTATAGACCGATTTGGACCGTATTAAGCACAGTTGTTGGAAGTTATAACAGAAAACTAAATGCACAATTTCAGCCAAATCGGACAAAAAATTTGGCTTTCAGGGGCTCAAGAAATTGGGTTAGGAGCTATATCAGGTTATATACTGATTTGAACCGCAAAGTTGTTAAAAGTTATAATTAAACACTACATGCAAAATTTTAGCCAAATCGGACAAAAATTGCGGCTTTCAGGAGCTCAAACAGTCAAATATGGAGATGAGTTTATATGGAAGCTATATCCAAATCTTCCACGCCCTTCTAACACCCACTGAATATGAAATATCGATTTTCGACCCCAAAAGGAACATATATTCTGGACATTTCGAGTCGATGTAGATATATCCGTCTGGGCCAATGGATTCGGCCAGCCGAACTTAGTATGATTTTGCTTGTTTTGAACTTACGTTGAAAGATATCGGGAATTTTATTAAAAAAAAGCTTAGGTTTCCTTTTTTCCTAACAAAAATTTTCTTTTCTTAAGAAAGACTTAAACTTTAAAGCCGTTTTCCCTCCTTGAAAATACTTCAACAATCGGTTTCATTCAATAGCTTTTGACATGACCTATCCCCAACAGTTATGGCATTCGCTGAAAAAAGAATGAAGATTCAACTAAAAGGAGGTTCCTTTGGGTTTGTTTTCGTCATTCACACATTTTATGTATATTTGTTTGTTTGTTTATTTTTTAACCTTTCTTATTTTTGTGACCCAAATACAAGAGTAAATGTTTTTGGGACCACACACACATTCACACTTACAACCTGCCATAGATTCCAATTCAGTTTAACGGCTATGTTTTCTTACCTTTTAACATTTCTGGTTTCATTCATTCATCGTTCGATTCACCCATTAGATAAATGATGTGGCTGGTCAATATGGCAAACATTTCCTTTTTGGCTTTTTTTCGTATTTTTATGATATTTGTCTTAACACTCATGGTCTTAAATGGTTTGTCTTTTTTCTGGAAATTTTAGGTTTTAGAAATACTTAAGCAGTTTCTTCTGCTTTTTGGTAAATAAAGCATTGCATGTTTATCGGCATTTAGACAAAAAGTAACGACGTCGAAAAGTAGTTGAAAAAGGGTCTAAAAAGGAGCAGAAAAAGGGGTTGAAAGATATTTAAGACTTATATTAAAGTCTTATTATACAAACCACCGTAAGATAGGGAGTATACTCGGTTTATACTTCGTTTGTAACTCATCGAAATATCCACTCCAAAGTTTATAAATACTTGATAGTCATAAAATTCTAGGACAATTAAAAATTGAGATATTGAGCTGAAATTTGGCAAATATCAGCATTTTTTCTTAACTCAAGTTAAGTTCTTATATGGGTCAAACTGGACTTTATTTGGATATATATGACCCCCGATATCGGAACCAAATTTATTACCTGATTTTTCTGAAATATGAATATGGGAATTGCGCGAGGATTCCTGATATCTGAATCAATTATTTTTAACAACAGTTGGAAAATGAACCAAACTGCCGATTAAGGGTCTTAAGCACACATTTATTGCCCGAATTTACTGAAACTTAAACCACTTAAATTTAAACCATTGAGTTGAACTTGGTAGTTCGAACTGAACATCGAATAGATCGTGCCATATTCTGATATAGCCGTCATAAAGACCGATCTACCAATTTGGGGTATTAAGCTCATAATAGCCTCATGTACTATCCAAAATCCTTAAAACTTAAAATTTAAAATTTCAAGTTGGACTAGGCCTTCCGTTTTTCGAACCGGATCGAACCATTTTTCAATGTAGCTACCTTAAGGGCCGATCTGCCGACTTAGGGTCTCAAGACAATAATTATCCGCTTTCTTTGAAATTTCGAATTGTGAGTTGCAAAATGCCCCTCTATATAATCATGATAAATATCTGATCACATTTAGATATAGTTGTCTTATAGACACATATTCCGATTTAGGGTGTTGATCCCATATAATGTTAACGGCATGTTAACGGTCCCTCTATAACCAAAATAAATATGTTCCAGATCAGCCTACATATATTACATAACAAGTACAATCGCGTTAAGTTCAGCTCAACCAAATCGTAAAAACGCTCCACCATGGACAGCATGCGACAAGTTTTTATACCCTCCACCATAAGATGGGGGGTATACTAATTTCGTCATTCTGATTGTAACTACTCGAAATATTCGTCAGAGACCCCATAAAGTATATATATTCTTGATCGTCGTGAAATTTTATGTCGATCTAGCCATGTCCGTCCGTCTGTCCGTCCGTCCATCCGTCCGTCCGTCCGTCCGTCCGTCCATCCGTCCGTCCGTCCGTCCATCCGTCCGTCCGTCCGTCCATCCGTCCGTCCGTCCGTCCATCCGTCCGTCCGTCCGTCCGTCCATCCGTCCGTCCGTCCGTCCGTCCGTCTGTCTGTCGAAAGCACGCTAACTTCCGAACGAGTAAAGCTAGCCGCTTGAAATTTTGCACAAATACTTCTTATTAGTGTAGGTCGGTTGGTATTGTAAATGGGCCATATCGGTCCATGTTTTGATATAGCTGCCATATAAACCGATCTGGGGTCTTGATTTCTTGAGCCTCTAGAGTGCGCAATTCTTATCCGATTGGAATGAAATTTTCCACGACGTGTTTTGTTACGATATCCAACAACTGTGCCAAGTATGGTTCAAATCGGTTCATAACCTTATATAGCTGTCATAAAAACCGATCTTGGGTCTTGACTTCTTGAGCCTCTAGAGGGCGCAATTCTTATCCAATTTGAATGAATTTCGGCACGTAGTATTTGGTTATGATATCCAACAACTGTGCCAAGTATGGTTCAAATCGGTTCCTAACCTGATATAGCTGTCATATAAACAGATCTGGTGTCTTGACTTCTTGAGCCTCTAGAGGTCGCAATTATTATCCGATTTGCCTGAAATTTTGTACGACGGATTCTCTCATGACCATTAACATACCTGTTTATTATGGTCTGAATCGGTCTATAGCCCGATACAGCTCCCATATAAATCGATCTCTCTATTTTACTTCTTGAGCCCACAAAGGGCGCAATTCTTATTCGAATTGGCTGACATTTTACACAGGTCTACAACATATAATTTAATTGTGGTCCAAACCGGACCATATCTTGATATCGCTCTAATAGCAGAGCGAATCTTTTCTTATATCTTTTTTTTTTGTCTAAGAAGAGATGCCGGGAAAAGAACTCGACAAATGCGATCCATGGTGGAGGGTATATAAGATTCGGCCCGGCCGAACTTAGCACTCTTTTACTTGTTTTAATTACATTTTCCAATACATAGGTTAGGTAAGGTTTAAGTGGCATTCTGCCATCAGACTCTTATAGAAATTTTTGTCCATTGTGATACCACAGGAACAGACGAAGATAGATGCATTCTAGTTCCTACCATTGACTCATCCAGATCGCTTTAAACATCACAACAATTTGCGAATGTTCACATCCGCTAAATCAGATAGGTTCTCAAACTAATAAGAACCTTAAGTGGAACTCCTTCTGACTGCTAGTGCGGGACACACACCCAGAAGGTGTTCCATAATCTCTTATTCTTCGATGTCTTCACAGCCTCTGCAAAAGTCGTTGCTGGCAACTTTCAGTCTGTCAGCATGTTTTCCGAATGACTGCGACGTCTGTTCTCGCCAGTGACAGCAAAGCGGTAGACCTCTTCAAGTGTAGATTAGGCCACATAGTTTTGGTATTATTACAGCACCCTCTTTGTGACCATCTATCATTCGTTGTCCTTCGTGCCTGGACCTTAAAACTTAGCTTACATGTATCTAGAGGTATGCACATGACCAAAGAGAAAGCTCCCTTAGCTTCACAGCAGTAGTCGCAGAAATTTGTCTAGCCACATGTCCAGAGGCATTAGATGTAGCATTAAATTCAGTGCATCAGATGGTGTCGTCCTAAGTACAGCTGTGATGCACAAACAAGCCATCCTTTGGATCCGGTTAAGTAATGAGGAGTATGTGGACTTTTGAAGCGCCGTCCACCAGACCACAACACCATATAGCATTATAGGTTTGACAACTGCCGAATATGCCCTGTGCATGACGCGCGGTCTAATCCCCCAACTTTTGCCAATGGCTCTCAAGCAGGTATATAGGGCAAGAGTTGCCTTTCTTGAATGTTCTTAATGAAACATTCTCTCCTAAGAACTGGCAGAGTTCTTGAATACTAACGACCAAATAACACTTAATATTGGTAACATTGCTACCTTTGTTAATAGGATTAGGGAGGAGCTATTAGATGCGACGATATGTTCCGAAAATTTGATCGATGAGGTTCAGGATTGGAGGGTCTCCATGGAACACTCTTTCTCTGACCATCGCTACATTAGGTTTAGAATAGCACGACTAGCGCCGAATCCGATAAGCTTCCAGAATAAGTTGAAGACCAACTAGAAGGCTACTCAGAAGAAGACTTAGGCAAGATAATTTAGATTGTCCAAGCATAGAATAAATTGACGAGAATGTCAACAGGACTACGACTACACTGGTGGGATCCTTCAAAGATAGTTGTCCTCTTCGGGAAAGGAAATCAGCGCAAGAAAAACAATGGATGACCGGGGAGGTTCGCAATATTGGGAAAGAGGTCCGCAGACTTTTTAACAGAGCACGTCGTAAAAAATCGAAAGTTCATTGGGATGTATATTACACACGGTTCAAGGAATACAATAAGATTACCAGAGCAGCAAAGCGTGCCTACTGGAAGTTTTTCTGCGAACAGGTCGATAGCGATACTGACGCCGCCAAGATAAAAAAGTTTCTCTCAAAAACCCATGTCCAAACTGAAACTTTAGTAGACGATATGGGAGTGAACGTCTGGTCAAAATTTCACAGCGTGCCTAGGACTTTCATATACTCCGATAGCCTGGCAGGAGGCAGGGTTGGTGTTTATACCGAAGCCCGGCAAGGCAAGTTATGCGACACTATAGGCCTTTGGTGTTGCATAACTTGCCTTGCCGGAACCCAGACCCATACGCCTTACGTCCTTTCTACCGTGGAACGTATTGTGGACACCATGATAATAAGTATAACATCCAGCAAACTGCTGAAACACAAACAGCATGCCTATGTCAAGGGAAGGTCGATAGAGACAGCCCTGCACGAGGTTGTGCATAAAATAGAAAAATCGTTCAATGCCAAAAAAATACCAAAACGGTCACACTGGAGGTATGCATTGATATAGAGTGGGCTTTTAACAATGTGCGGACCGACACACTGATCCAATCCTTAGACCAGTACCGGGTGGACCCGGTCCTTAAAGACTGGATAAACTATATGCTAAGGAACAGGTGGATAAATTGTGTGTCTCATGACGTTAAGATAAGGAAGAACAAGTAAAAGCGTGCTAAGTTCGGCCGGGCCGAATCTTATATACCCTCCACCATGGATCGCATTTGTCGAGTTCTTTTCCCGGCATCTCTTCTTAGGCAAAAAAGGATATAAGAAAAGATTTGCTCTGCTATTAGAGCGATTTCAAGATATGGTCCGGTTTGGACCACAATTAAATAATACATTGGAGACCTGTGTAAAATGTCAGCCAATTCGAATAAGAATTGCGCCCTTTGTGAGCTCAAGAAGTAAAATAGAGAGATCGATTTATATGGGAGCTGTATCGGGCTATATACCGATTCAGACCATAATAAACACGTATGTTAATGGTCATGAGAGAATCCGTCGTACAAAATTTCAGGCAAATCGGATAATAATTGCGCCCTCTAGAGGCTCAAGAAGTCAAGACCCAAGATCGGTTTATATGACAGCTATATCAGGTTATGGACCGATTTAAACCATACTTGGCACAGTTGTTGAATATCGTAACAAAACACGTCGTGCAAAATTTCATTCCAATCGGATAAGAATTGCGCACTCTAGAGGCTCAAGAAGTCAAGACCCAAGATCGGTTTATATGGCAGCTGTATCAGGTTATGGACCGATTTGAACCATACTTGGCACAGTTGTTGGATGTCATAACAAAACACGTCGTGCAAAATTTCATTCCAATCGGATAAGAATTGGGCACTCTAGAGGCTCAAGAAATCAAGACCCAAGATCGGTTTATATGGCAGCTGTATCAGGTTATGGACCGATTTGAACCATACTTGGCACAGTTGTTGGATGTCATAACAAAACACGTCGTGCAAAATTTCATTCCAATCGGATAAGAATTGCGCACTCTAGAGGCTCAAGAAGTCAAGACCCAAGATCGGTTTATATGGCAGCTGTATCAGGTTATTGACCGATTTGAACCATACTTGGCACAGTTGTTGGATGTCATAACAAAACACGTCGTGCAAAATTTCATTCCAATCGGATAAGAATCTCGCACTCTAGAGGCTCAAGAAGTCAAGACCCAAGATCGGTTTATATGGCAGCTGTATCAGGTTATGGACCGATTTAAACCATACTTGGCACAGTTGTTGGATGTCATAACAAAACACGTCGTGCAAAATTTCATCCCAATCGGATAAGAATTGCGCACTCTAGAGGCTCAAGAAGTCAAGACCCAAGATCGGTTTATATGGCAGCTATATCAAAACATGGACCGATATGGCCCATTTACAATACCAACCGACCTACACTAATAAGAAGTATTTGTGCAAAATTTCAAGCGGCTAGCTTTACTCCTTCGGAAGTTAGCGTGCTTTCGACAGACAGACGGACGGACGGACGGACGGACGGACGGACAGACGGACGGACATGGCTAGATCGACATAAAATTTCACGACGATCAAGAATATATATACTTTATGGGGTCTCAGACGAATATTTCGAGTAGTTACAATCAGAATGACGAAATTAGTATACCCCCCATCTTATGGTGGAGGGTATAATAAAGTGGCACAGGGCACGCTACAGGTGGGGCACTTTATCGCCACTCCTATGGGTGACCACCATAAATGACCGATCACGGATGCTGTTATAATACTTCTAAGAGGTAAGGATCGGAACGAGCACTGCAGAAGGGCCGAAAGGGTCTTACATATGGCATATGACTGGGCTAGACCCAGAGGTCTCGCTGTTAACCCAGAGAAGACTGAAATATGCCTGTTCATGAGGAAGACGAAGGTGGGCCAATTTAACGCACCACGTTTCCTCAATAAGACGATTTCGTTAACTGACAAAGTCAAACATAGATGTGATCTTGGACAGGAAACTGAATTGGAGGTGTCACATTCAGGAGCGTACTGAGAAGGCTCACAGATGTTGGGCACTATGTATACGAGCCGTAGGCACGAAATCCGAGGATAGTCCACTGGCTCTTACTTACTTACGCCTCAGTAGTTTGGTGGACTGCTATGGAGAAAAAGTGCAATATAAAGACCATACAATAGGTTCAGAGAATATGTTGTCTTGTCATAGGCGGAGCGTTGAGGACCACGCCCATTAGGGCACTGGAGACTATTGTAGATATCCGACCTATTGACATACAGCTTGAGTGTGAGGCAGCCACCACGGCTATGAGACTTAAGGCGATGGGAGAATGGATTGAGGATGGGAGCAGCTCAGACCTTCGCGGTTTAATCGAGGCTACGATAGGAAACCTGGAAGAAAGGAAGAAGTTTCCGATTGGATATCTAAGATGAACCTTGAAGTCGAGTGCGACGCACTGCTGCCATCGGCACAATCTTGGATTGACGGAACCCTAGTATTGCCATCTGGAAGATCATGTTAGACGGATGGATCAAAGTTAGAGGACAGAGTGGGCCTGGGGGTTTACATTGAAAACACAGGGACTGACATCTGTTTTAGACTGCCTGACCATAATACGGTCCTGCAGGCGGAGATCCGGGAAATCACCGAATTCGTGAATTGGTGTGGTGCTAACGCGAAGACGTCGAGTGTGAACATCTTTACCGACAGTAAAATTACCATAAGGACAATAACAACCAGGACGGTAAGGTCACGAACACTCTTGTAGTGTAAGAAGGAGATTAACGCCTTCTCTGAGGATGGGAAAATCCGCATCGTTTGGGTGCCGGGCCATAACGGAGTAAGGGGAAATGAAAGGGCAGACGATTTGGCGGTGAAGGCCAGAGGACTGCCGTCAATAAACTTGGTTAACCCGAAGCCTTTCGGGTCGACGCAGTCCGAGTTAAGGGAGTGGGCGATGAATGCGCATGCAACATTATGGAACATCGAAACGGTCGGCAAAAATCCTATGGGGGATCCAGATCGTGAGAAGTCGAGGCTATTACTCAAAGGAAGCAAGAAGGATGTCAGAATAGCTATTGGCATCATAACGGGACACATAGGACTACGAGCTCACTTATGTAAAATCGGTGCGGAAAGTGATAGCATGTGTAGGGCATGCGGGGAAGATAATGAGACGTTGGATAATTTCCTTTTTCATTGCCCGGCTATCCCGTCCAACAAATACCGGTACTTATGTGGAGAAACAATATCAGACATGATATTAGGGGAGTGGCATTGAGAGCAATTAAGGATTTTGTATGTAGCACGGAATTCCTAACTTCAAATTTTCTTTTTAGAGGTTACGTTATAGCTTTTAGTGCGCACAACAAGCCGATTACTAGCTTGGCATGGGGCGAATTAATATCTGCAACCTCTCTTCAACCTAACCAAACCTTACCTAAGGCAATATTCCAAAGTAGAGGAGACAGTGCACCTTCATTAGGTGTTCCTCTGCTCACCCATATTTTTAAATCCACAGATCCCAAGCCTGCCGTAATGCATCTTTCAGTAAGTATGTTATTTATAAATTTTCTTACGGTAGAGTTGATGCCTAGAAACTCCAATTACTTCATGATTGATGTCAGTTCTATGTTATTGAAAGCACCTTCAATGTCAAGAAATGATACCATTGTATATTAATTGACAGTGAGAGAACTCTCTATGTACCCGATCTCCAGAGATCTTTCTTTGCCCTATGATATGTTTCCATCAACCTCGCAAGAGTCTTCAGCATAAAGAATGACTGACTAAAAGTGCGAAAATCTTTCGCCTTCGTGTGGAAAGGTTTTCCTGCTTTCGGAATGAAAATGACCTTCGTGTCCCTCCATCCCACAGGTATATATGACATTCTGTTCGTCTCAGACATCATTTCCTCAATAACCTCCGACGAATGCATACCTGTGACAACCTCTTCTGGCGCCACGTTATCCGTTGGAGAATTTCCCGGGAAATGTGTGTCAACGAGTAGTTCTAGTTTTTTCTCTCTAGATAATGTCCATAAATTCTACGACTTCTGAATATATCCCACCGTAATATGTCTCGAGGACAGAATCTTCCTAAGCCTAGAGGCCTGCAGAATTTTACCCAGGACTTGTTCTGAGCCTTTCTCAGCTCGCCCTTATATTTTCTTAGCTCACCCTTATAGACGTCCCAATCGTGTGGCGCTCTTGTTGCTTTCGCTCTGTTGAAGAGTTGTGTGCAGTCCTTCCTGAGACCAAGCTGCCTTGGGGTCCACCATGGCGGTCGCTGTTTGTCCCTTGGCCTGGCACTAGGACATGCTGGAACAAGGGAGTTATTCAGGTCCTTCATAATCCGCTTGACCACTATGTCTATATCCTCTGCAGATTCCACATTCTTTTTATACCCTCCACCATAGCATGGGGGGTATACTAATGTCGTCATTCTGTTTGTAACTACTCGAAATATTCGTCTGAGACCCATGTCCGTCCGTCTGTCCGTCCGTCTTCACGTCGAAAGCACGCTAACTGCTGAAGGAGTAAAGCTAGCCGCTTGAAATTTTGCACAAATACTTCTTATTAGTTTAGGTCGGTTGGTATGGTAAATGGGCCATATCGGTTCATGTTTTGATATAGCTGCCATATAAACCGATCTTGGGTCTTGACTTCCTGAGCCTCTAGAGTGCGCAATTCTTATCCCATTGGAATGAAATTTTGCACGACGTGTTTTGTCATGACATCCAACAACTGTGCCAAGTATGGTTCAAATCGGCCCATAACCTGATATATCAGCTATATAAACCGATCTTGGGTCTTGACTTCTTGAGCTTCTAGAAGGCGCAATTCTTATCCGATTTGAATGAGTTTTTGCATGACGTATTTTATTCTTACTTTCAACAACTGTGTCAAATAAGGTTCAAATCGGTTCATAACCTGATATAGCTGCCATATAAACCGATTTGGGATTTTGACTCCTTGAGCCTCTAAAGGTCGCAATTATTATCTGATTTGCCTGAAATTTTGTACGACGGATTCTCTCATGACCATCAACATACGTGTTTATTATGGTCTGAATCGGTCTAAAGCCCGATACAGCTCCCATATAAATCGATCTCTCTATTTTACCTCTTGCTATATAAAGGGTGATTTTTTTGAGGTTAGGATTTTCATGCATTAGTATTTGACAGATCACGTGGGATTTCAGACATGGTGTCAAAGAGAAAGATGCTCAGTATGCTTTGACATTTCATCATGAATAGACTTACTAACGAGCAACGCTTGCAAATCATTGAATTTTATTACCATTTTATTATTGGGCCGCTAGGGCGCGCAATTCTCATCCGGCTAAAATTTAGCATAAGGTGTTTTGTTATTACTTCCAAAACCTGAGCTTAGTATGGCGCAAATCGGTAAATAACCTGATATAGCTGCCATATAAATCGATCTGGGATCTTGACTCCTTGAGCCTCTAGAAGGCGCGGTTATTATCCAATTTGGCCGAAATTTTGTACAACAGCTTCTCTTCAACGTACATGTTAAATATGGTCGGAATCAAACTAAAGCTTGGTACAGCTCCCATATAAACTGATCTCCCGATTTTGCTTCTTGAGCCCCTACAAGGTGAAATTCTTATATGAACGGACTGAAATTTTGCACAATGACTTCTACAATGTTTAGAATTCAATTAATAATGCTCGAATAGCATAACAGTTCTTATTCATTATTCTTTGATTACCTAAAGAGAGATTCCGCGCAAAGAACTCGACAAATGCGATCCAATGTAGAGGGTATATAAGATTCGGCCCGGCCGAACTTACCACGAACTTTATTCCCTTTTTTTGGTTAGGATAGGGGAAGGGGGATTGCTTTTTGACACATTATTTTCGGTCCCCCCGACGCTTAGCCCCGAAAGACAATTTATTCGAGTCCTTTAATGTCGAGAATTACATGACTGAACGGCAGGACGTGTCCCAGATAATTGAAAGCTTATATCAACATAAGATTCAAACTCTAAAGTCATAGAACCCTCGTTAAATTTCCATATTATCCCAATCGAAATATATGTCCTATTCAAAGGTATTTAGTGGGTGGACCAGCCCCAGACTCTGTTCCTAATTGTGCATGCCAGATTCGTAGTCAAACCCCAAAGACTTTTCATTCGATACCCATTTTGTGAACTTGGACAATCATGTTTGTTGTGGGGGTTTTTGGGGTTGGAGAGGCCCCGTAGACATGGACCACATTTTTATAACAGATGTGTACTCAACTTCCAAGCACCTTTCATGTGATGCCTATATTGTCCCAACCGGTAAATATGTCCTGTTGAGGAGTTTTTGGGGGTCAGACACCGAGGAATAAATTTTATATCCGCTTTTAAGTATACTTTCAAATTCCTTTCATTTGATATCCATATTGTCCCAATCGGTTCAGATATTCTCCTGGGGTGTTTTGGGGAGTTGGGAGGCCCTTCAGACACCAAGGAATAAGTTTTTATGGTAGATTTCTACTCTACTTTTAAATACCTTTCATTTGATACCCATATTGACCAAAGCGGTGAAAGTGTCCTATTGGATGGTGTTAATGGGGGGTGGAGAACACCCCGGACACTTAAGGTCAAATTTTTATGACAAATACGTACTCTACTCTTAAATACCTCTCATGTGATACCCATATAGCTTAAAGCGGTAAGTGTCCAGTTGGGTGGTGTTTTTGGGGCTTCCGTACGCATCCAGGGGCAAGTGAGAAAGCGGTGGAACCACTATTTCTCAGGACACCGGACACCTGCGGTGTGAACGATTCCTCCTTAGATGCTTCACTAGCTGCTGCTGTCGAAGTACTTTTTGATGACCCACCCACACAGGGCTTGTCGGGTCCCGTTTCGATGCCTTCCCTTCCTGTTTCAATCGTGGCAGAGGGATTTTCAATCTCCAGCAATCCGCCAGACTTTAGCGGTGTGATCGATAGTTCGTCAGACAAGTGTTCAGCAACAACTGCTGAGTCATCTCCTTATTCAAAAATGAAGTCATCGACCACGTATATTATTTCAGCCAAATCAGATAGTAATTGCGCCCTCTAAACACTCAGGTAGTAAAAGCGGTCGATCGACTTTTATGGGAGTTGCATCAAGTTATGGACCGATTTAGACCATGCCTCGCACAGTTTTTGAAGGTCATAACAAAACGCTGCTTGCAGAATTTTAACCAAATCGGATAGTAATTGTGCCTTCTACAATTATATGAGGTTATAAACCTATTAAAACCACACTTGACACGGCTATTGGAAGTCATTGTAAACCGCTTTTTGCAAATTTTAGCGAAACCGAATAATAATTACGGCTCCAGAGAATCAAGAAGTCAAATCGTGGATAGATTCTACCGGATAAATTCCTAATGCGTGGTATTATTTGATTAAATACCCAATGAATATCTTATCATACATAACACCACCACTGTGGTACAGGTTACTATAATTTTGTGAATTTATATGCAACGTTAAGAAGGAGAAGAGCTAGACCCAGTAATAAGTATACCAATCGGCTTAGAATCACTTCCTACTTTGATTTAGCCATGTCCGTCTGTCTGTTCATGTATTCTTGTAATCAAGGTACAGGTCGCATTTGTTGTCCGATTTTCATAAAATTTTTCACAAGACACTTTATTGGTACAATGACGAACGTGGTTGATTTTGAACAATATTAGATATAGCTCCCGTATATATCATTCAACACCGATGTAGCCTTTTAATGCTGTAGTAGGCTCAATTTTATTCTGATATTTACAAAATTTTGCGTAAGGAGTTTCATTTGAAGTCCAGACATGTGTGCACAATTTCATGAAAATCTGTTCAGAGTTGGATATCGCTCCCATATTTACCTTTCATCCGATATGACCTTTAAAGCTTTAGTAGCCACAATTTAAATCCCACCGAAAGAAAATCTTACAAGGTTCAATTCGATATTGACTGCTGCTCAATTATTAAAGGTATGTTAAAAAACAAGCAAATTCAGCCGGGCAAAATCTTTGGAACCCACTACCATAGATTCTGCTAAAAATTTATACAAAATAAATTAAGTTGAAGGACATAATTTTATTCTACATACCAAACTTCTGTCACACCACCAAAAGTTAAAGCTTAAGGAACCGAAAAATTATGATAGACAGACCGGTTTACATGATAGCTATATCAAGTTATATTATTGTACAATATTTAGAGCGTATTGGCGCAATCCAAATTCATAACAGAACACTGCATGCAAAATTTCAGCCGATTCGGACAAAAAAGAGCGGCTTGTAAGGACTCAAGGAGTCAAATCGGCAGATCGGTTTATATGGAAGCTATACCAGGTTATAGACCGATTTGGACCGTGATTGGCACAGTTGTTGGAAGTCATAACAAAACACTACATGCTCAATTTGAGTCAAATCGGACAAAAATTGCGATTTGTAAGGCCCCAAGAAATCAAATCAAACCCATTTACAAACTCCTACGACCTACATCAATATAAAGTGTCTATTCAAAATGTTAAGCGGCTAGCTTTATGCGTTTGACCGCTATGGTGATTTCGGCAGATGGATGGACGAACGGTCGGACGAACATGGGTAGATCGACTCGACTCGACAATTTGAGTCAAATCGGACAAAAATTGAGATTTGTAAGGCCCCAAGAAATCAAATCAAACCCATTTACAAACTCCTGCGACCTACATCAATATAAAGTGTCTATTCAAAATGTTAAGCGGCTAGCTTTATGCGTTTGACCGCTATGGTGATTTCGGCAGATGGATGGACGAACGGTCGGACGAACATGGGTAGATCGACTCGGAACAATATATATATATATATATATATATATATATATATATATATATATATATATATATATATATATATATATATATATATATATATATATATATATATATATATATATATATATATATATATATATATATGTTGTTTTATTTATTTATTTATTCTTGATCGAATTGTTGTTCCGAGTCGATCTACCCATGTTCGTCCGACCGTTCGTCCATCCATCTGCCGAAATCACCTAAGCGGTCAAACGCTATGGTGATATGGTGATATATATATATATATATATATATATAGTAATTGCGGATTTTTTAAAAGAAAGTAAATCCATTTTTATAAAACTTAAAATGAACTTTAATCAAATATACTTTTTTACACTTTTTTTCTAAAGCAAGCTAAAAGTAACAGCTGATAACTGACAGAAGAAAGAATGCAATTACAGAGTCACAAGCTGTGAAAAAATTTGTCAACGCCGACTATATGAAAAATTCGCAATTACTTTTTGGGCAACCCAATATATATATATATATATATGTACATATGTATACTTTATGGGGTCTTTGACGAATATTTCGAGGTGTTGCAAATGGAATAACTAGATTAGTATACCCCATCTTATGGTGGTGAGTATAAAAATAAAACAGAAATGTTAATGAGTGTCTCATTTACATTCCATAATGACTTTTCTTTAAATTTGGATACAAAAGGCCATGCCACTCATGTTCACTTAGCAGAGCACTAATAACAAGTAAAAGCGTGCTAAGTTCGGCCGGGCCGAATCTTATATACCCTCCACCATGGGTCGCATTTGTCGAGTTCTTTTCCCGGCATCTCTTCTTAGGCAAAAAAGGATAAAAGAAAAGATTTGCTATGCTATTAGAGCGATATCAAGACAGGGTCCGGTTTGGACCACAATTAAATTATATGTTGGAGACCTATGTAAAATGATAGCCAATTCGAATAAGAATTGCGCTCTTTGGGGCTCAAGATGTAAAATAGAGAAATCGATTAATATGGGAGCTGTATCGGCCTATAGACCGATTCAGACCATAATAAACACGTATGTTGATGGTCAAGAGACGATCCGTCGTACAAAATTTCGGGCAAATTGGATAATAATTGCGACCTCTAGAGGCTCAAGAAGTCAAGATCCCAGATCGGTTTACATGGCAGCTATATCAGGTTATGAACCGATTTGAACCTTATTTGACACAGTTGTTGAAAGTTAAGATAAAATATGTCATGCTAAAATTCAGCCAAATCGGATAGGAATTGCGCCCTCTAGAAGCTCAAAAAGTCAAGTCCCCAGATCTGTTTATATGACAGCTATATCAGGTTATGAACCGATTTGAACCATACTTAGCACAGTTGTTGGATATCATAACAAAACACGTCGTGCAAAATTTCATTCCAATCGGATAAGAATTGCGCACTCTAGAGGCTCAAGAATTCAAGACCCAAGATCGGTTTATATGACAGCTATATCAGGTAATGAACCGATTTGAACTATACTTTGCACACTTGGTGGACATCATAAAAAAACGCGTCGTGCGAATATTTATTCCAATCAGATAAGAATTGCGACCTCTAGAGGCTCAAGAAGTCAAGACCCAAGATCGGTTTATATGGCAGCTATATCAGGTTATGGACCGATTTGAACCATACTTGGCACAGTTGTTGAATATCATAACAAAACATGTCATGCAAAATGTCATTGTGATCGGATAACAATTGCGCACGCTAGGTTATGAACCGATTTGAACCATACTTGGCAAAGTTGTTGGATATCATAGCAAAACAAGTCGTGCCAAAATTCATTCAAATCGGATAAGAATTGCGCCTTCTAGAGGTTCAAGAAGTCAAGACCCGGGATCGGTTTATATGGCAGCTATATCAGGTTATAAACCGATTTGAACCATACTTGGCACAGTTGTTGGATATCATAACAAAACACGTCGTGCAAAATTTCATTCAAATTGGATAAGAATTGCGCCCTCTAGAGGTTCAAGAAGTCAAGACCCAGGATCGGTTTATATGGCATCTTCATCAAATCGAGAACCGATATGGCCCATTTACAATACCAACCGAACTACACTAATAAGAAGTATTTGTGCAAAATTTTAAGCGGCTAGCTTTACTCCTTCGGAAGTTAGCGTGCTTTCGACAGACAGACGGACGGACGGACGGACGGACGGACAGACGGACGGACATGGCTAGATCGACATAAAATGTTGCGACGATCAAGAATATATATACTTTATTGGGTCTCAGACGAATATTTCGAGTAGTTACAAACAGAATGACGATATTAGTATACCCCCCATCTTATGGTGGAGGGTATAAAAATGTATAAAGTAACCAAAACAAGTAAAAGGAAATAATAACAAGTAAAAAGGCGTTAAGTTCGGCCGGGCCGAACTTTGGATACCCGCCACCTCGGGTATATATGTGAACCACCTTTCGTCAAAATCCAGTGAGAATTGCATACCTTATGCCCCATAGCAGCTATATAGACATATCATCCGATTAAGACCAAATGCTTATAAAGACAAGTCATTGTTCAACGGAGAGATCGGTCTAAATGGCAGCTATATCCAAATCTGGACCGATCTGAGGCAAACTGAAGACATGTATCGAAGGGCCCAACACTACTCACTGTCCCAAATTTCAGCGACATCGGACAGTAAATGCGCTTTTTGTGGGCCCAAAACCTTAAACGCAACTCACTGTCCAAAATTTCATCATAATTGGATAATGCGGTTTTATGGGCCTAAAAAATAAATCGGAAGATCGGTTTACATGGCAGCTATATCTTAATTCAGACCGATCTCGGCCAAATTGACGAAGGATGTCGAAGGGCTCTACGCAACTCACTGTCCAAAATTTCAGCAAAATCGGATAATAAGTGCTGCTTTTATGGGCCCAAGACCCTAAATCGGAGGATTGGTCTATATGGCAGTTAAAATCTAGACCGATCTGTGCCAAATTGACGGAGGATGTTGGGGGGCCTCACATAACTCACTTTCTCAAATTTCAGCAAAATCGGATAATAAATGTGGCTTTTATTGGCCTAAGACCCTTAATCGGCGGATCGGTCTATATGGGGGCTATATCAAGATATAGTCCGATATAGTATATCTTCGAACTTAACCTGCTTATGGATAAAAAAAGAATCTGTGCAAAGTTTCAGCTCAATATCTCTATTTTTGAAGACTGTAGCGTGATTTCAACAGACAGACGGACGGACATGTCTAGATCGTCTTAGATTTTTACGCTGATCAAGAATATATGTACTATATAGGGTCGGAAATGGATATTTCGATGTGTTGCAAACGGAATGACAAAATGAATATACCCCCATTATTCGGTGGTGGGTATAAAAAGTAGCATACACATTTTTATACCCACCACCGAAGGATGGGGGTATATTCATTTTGTCATTCTGTTTGCAACACATCGAAATATCCATTTCCGACCCTATAAAGTATATATATATTCTTGATCAGCGTAAAAATCTAAGACGATCTAGACATAACCGTCCGTCTGTCTGTTAAAATCACGCTACAGTCTTCAAAAATAGAGATATTGAGCTGAAATTTTGCACAGAGTCTTCTTTGTCCATAAGCAGGTTAAGTTCGAAGATGAGCTATATCGGACCATATCTTGATATAGCCCCCATATAGACCGATCCGCCGATTTAGGGTCTTTGGCCCATAAAAGCCACATTTATTAACCGATTTTGCTGAAATATGACACAGTGAGTTGTGTTAGGCCCTTTGACATCCTTCGTCAATTTGACTCAGATCGGTCCAGATTTGGATTTAGCTGCCATATAGACCGATTCTCAGATTTAGGGTCTTAGGCCCATAAAAGCCACATTTATTATCCGATTTTACTGAAATTTAAGACAGTGAGTTGTGTAAGGCCCCTCTAGCATCCTTCGTTAATTTGGTCTAGATCGGTTCAGATTTGGATATAGCTGCCATATATACCAATCCTCCGATTTAGGGTCTTAGGCCCATAAAAGCCACATTTATTATCCGATTTTGCTGAAATTTGGGACAGTGAGTTGTGTTAGGTCCTTCGACATCCTTTGTCAATTTGGCTCAGATCGGTCCAGATTTGGATATAGCTGTCATATAGACCGATCCTCCTATTTAGGATCTAAGGCCCATAAAAGGCGCATTTCTTGTCCGATGTCGCCGAAATTTGGGAAATTGGGTTAGGTTCAACCTCTTGACATAGTTCTGCATTATGGAACAGATTGATCAAGATTTGGATATAGCTGCCATATAGACCGGTCTCTCGGTTTTAGGTTTTGGGGCCAGAAAAAGCGCATTTATTGTCCGATATCGCCACAATTTGGGACAGTGAGTTGTGTTGGGCTCTTCGACATCCTTTTTCAATTTCACTCAGGTCGATCAAGATTTGGATATAGCTGCGATACAGACCGATATCTCGATTTAAAATCTTGGCCCCAAAAAAGACGCATTATAATCCGATTTAACTGAAATTTGACACATTGACTTATGTTAGGCTTTTCGACATCCATATTGTATATGGTTCAGATCGGTTTATTTTTAGATATAGCTAAAAGGACCAACATTTTGTTATAAATAATTGAACAATGACTTGTACTTATTAGAATTTGGTCCAAATCGGATCATATTTCGATATAACTGCTATGAGACATAAGGCATGCAATTTTCGCTGGATTTTGATGAAAGGTGGTTTACATATATACCCGAGGTGGCGAACTTAACGCCTTTTTACTTGTTTTCAACAAACTTGTATACTCAAAACTGCAGATTTTGTTTTTTGAAACAGAAGTAAGAAATGTCAGTTAATACAGCAGCCCTATGTTTGCTTTTTTGCATTTTCAGCAAACTAAAACTGATGTTTTAGCAAACTTTTTTGCTGTTTTAACAGTCATAAAAAAAATGAGGCATTGAACTGAAATTTGGCACAGATACGTCTTTTTGCTGCACACAGGTTAAGTTCCTGAACAGGCCAAATTGCACCATAATTGGATAAAAATGTTATATAGACCAAACTGTCGATTAAGGGACTGAACCCCATAAAAGCTCTATAGAGTGAGTTATTGTAAGCCTCCGACATCAGATTTAAATATAGTTCTGAATAGACTATATTTAGATACAGCTGCCATATAGTGGATAAGGGGTCTGAAACCCATAAAAGCTGCATTTGTTACCCGATTTTGTTGAATTTTGAGTCCGTGAGTTGCTTTAAGCCTCCCGACATCAGACTTACAAATGGTTCAGATATAACGATATTTATATATAGCTGCCATATACACCGACCTTCCAATTTAAGGTCTTAATCTCATAAAAATCATTTTCCATGCCAGGCTTCACTGAACCTGTGGCTTGTGTAAAAGTTCTTGGGACTTGAATCAAATATGTTTCAGACTAGCTCCTATTTAGATATAACTATGGATATGGTAGTGGAATTATAATATTGTATGATAGTATGATTAATATATATAAAAAATTCGGCATGGCCGAACTTAGATATCCGCCACCTTTATTTGGGTTTTTATATACAGTTTTAGATATTTTGGTAATTGAGAACATGTAATACCATTTTTTTATCATTTCTATTCCTTGTATATAAACCTGGCCTTCTTATCTCATAAAATCGGACTATAGTTATGGATAGCCGCCATATACACCGATCTCCCGATTTTAAGTTTTGAGGCAATAAATTTGTTATTTTTTGTATCAGATTTCGATGAACTTTGGCACCCCACCCTAGAATTTGATACCAATTTTTTTGTTTTTAGGTCACTATAAGTGTGCAAACAAAATTTCGGTTAAATCGCCCACCCATCTCTGAGATCAGTCATTTGTGAAAATTAGGGTAAGGGGAATCTCTTTTCTGTAGAAATTTTTTGTGATTATATCTATTTTTCTATGGCAAAGATTGGCAATTAAGCTATCTTAAACACCGTCTTGGATGGGAAAGTTAAAAATAATAACGAAAACTACCGCAACGAAATTCCTAAATTTATTTTTTTTTATACCCTCCACCATAGGATGGGGGGTATACTAATTTCGTCATTCTGTTTGTAACTACTCGAAATATTCGTCTGAGACCCCATAAAGTAAAGGGTGATTTTTTTGAGGTTAGGATTTTCATGCATTAGTATTTGACAGATCACGTGGGATTTCAGACATGGTGTCAAAGAGAAAGATGCTCAGTATGCTTTGACATTTCATCATGAATAGACTTACTAACGAGCAACGCTTGCAAATCATTGAATTTTATTACCAAAATCAGTGTTCGGTTCGAAATGTGTTCATTCACCGTAACGTTACGTCCAACAGCATCTTTGAAAAAATACGGTCCAATGATTCCACCAGCGTACAAACCACACCAAACAGTGCATTTTTCGGGATGCATGGGCAGTTCTTGAACGGCTTCTGGTTGCTCTTCACTCCAAATGCGGCAATTTTGCTTATTTACGTAGCCATTCAACCAGAAATGAGCCTCATCGCTGAACAAAATTTGTCAAAATTTGAACACATTTCGAACCGAACACTGATTTTGGTAATAAAATTCAATGATTTGCAAGCGTTGCTCGTTAGTAAGTCTATTCATGATGAAATGTCAAAGCATACTGAGCATCTTTCTCTTTGACAACATGTCTGAAATCCCACGTGATCTGTCAAATACTAATGCATGAAAATCCTAACCTCAAAAAAATCACCCTTAATATATATTCTTGATTGTCGCGACATTTTATGTCGATCTAGCCATGTCCGTCCGTCTGTCCGTCCGTCCGTCTATCTGTCGAAAGCACGCTAACTTCCGAAGGAGTGAAGCTAGCCGCTTGAAATTTTACACAAATACTTCTTATTAGTGTAGGTCGGTTGGTATATGTGATATGATATAGCTGCCATATAAACCGATCTTGGGTCTTGATTTCTTGAGCCTCTAGAGTGCGCAATTCTTATCCGATTGAAATGAAATTTTGCACGACGTGTTCTGTTATGAAATCCAACAACTGTGCCAAGTATGGTTCAAATCGGTTCATAACCTCATATAGCTGCCATATAAACCGATCTTGGGTCTTGATTTCTTGAGCCTCTAGAGAGCGCAATTATTATCCGATTGGAATGAAATTTTGCACGTCGTGTTTTGTTATGATATCCAACAACTGTGCCATGTATGGTTCAAATCGGTCCATAACCTGATATAGCTGCCATATAAACCGATCTTGGATCTTGACTTCTTAAGCCTTTAGAGGGCGCAATTCTTATCCGATTTGAATGAATTTCGGCACGACGTGTTTTGTTATGATATCCAACAACTGTGCCAAGTATGGTTCAAATCGATTCATAACCTGATAAAGCTGTCACATAAACCGATCTGGGATCTTGACTTCTTGAGCCTGTAGAGGTCGCAATTATTATCCGATTTGCCTGAAATTTTGTACGACGGATTCTCTCATGACTATCATCATACAAGTTTATTATGGTCTGAATCGGTCTATAGCTCGATACAGCTCCCATATAAATCGTTCTCTCTATTGTTCTTCTTGAGCCCCCAAAGGGCGCAATTCTTATTCGAATTGGCTGACATTTTACACAGGTCTCCAACATATATTTAATTTAATTGTGGTCTAAACCGGACCATATCTTGATATCGCTCTAATAGCAGAGCTAATCTTTTCTTATATCCTTTTTTTGCCTAAGAAGAGATGCCGGGAAAAGAACTCGACAAATGCGATCCATGGTGGAGGGTATATAAGATTCGGCCCGGCCGAACTTAGCACGCTTTTACTTGTTATTCAAAGGACCGATAGGTTGTCATAACAAAGATACATGCTGGATGATTAATTTTTACCACTCTGCCCTCTCTCTTCATGTTGGCTTCTCCAGATTAGCGCTATCTACTGGCTGTTTTAATTGGATCAACTAAATCCAATTGGATCAAATAAATTCAATTGAGGATGGCGCTAATTTAAATGTTAGTGCTACTCCCTTACAGTGGATCATCATGTAGTGGTTGGCTATGAATAGTAATTCATAGACAACCACCATACCATATGACAACCATCAAAAAGTCATCATATAGTCTTTTTATACCCACCACCAAAGGATGGGGGTATATTCATTTTGTCATTCCGTTTGCAACACATCGAAATATCCATTTCCGACCCTATAAAGTATCTATTTTCTTTATCAGCGTAAAAATCTAAGACTATCTAGACATTTCCGTCCGTCTGTCTGTTGAAATCACGCTACAGTCTTTAAATAAAGAGATAATGAGCGGTTATTTTGCACAGATTCTTTCTTTGTCCATAAGCAGGTGAAGTTCGAAGATGGGCTATATCGAACTATATCTTGATATAGCCCCCATATAGACCGATTCGCCGATTTAGGGTCTTAGGCCCATAAAAGCCAAATTTATTATCCGATTTTGCTGAAATTTGGGGCAGTGAGTTTTGTTAGGCTCTTCGACATCCTTTTTCAATTTGGTCCAGATCGGTTCAGATTTGGATATAGCTGTCATATAGACCGATTTCTTGATTTATGGTTTTGGGCCCATAAAATGCTTATTTATTGTCCGATGTCGCCGAAATTTGGGACAGTGAGTTAAGTTAAGCCCCTTGACATACTTCTGCAATATCGCACAGATCGGTCCAGATTTAGATATAGCTGCCATATAGACCGATATCTAGGTTTTAGGTTTTGGGGCCATAAAATACGCATTTATTGTCCGATGTCGCTGAAATTTGAGACAGTGAGTTTGTTTAGGCTCTTCGACGTCCTTCCATAATTTTGCCCAGATCGGTCCAGATTTGAATATAGCTGTCATATAGACCGATCTCTCGACTTAATGTTTTGGGCCCATAAAAGCGACATTAATAGTCCGATTTCGCTGAAATTTGGGACAGTGCTTTGTGTTAGGCTCTTCGACATTTTTATGCAACTTGACCCAAATCGGTCCCGATTTGGATATAGCTGCCATGTAGACCGATATCTCGATTTAATGTCTTGGCCCCATAAAAGGCGCATTTATAATTCGATTTCACTGAAATTTGACACAGTGACTTATGTTAGGCTTTTCGACATCCGTGTCGTATATAGGTCAGATCGGTTTATTTTTATACCCTCCACCATAAGATGGGGGGTATACTAATTTCGTCATTCTGATTGTAACTACTCGAAATATTCGTCTGAGACCCCATAAAGTATATATATTCTTGATCGTCGTGAAATTTTATGTCGATCTAGCCATGTCCGTCCGCCTGTCTGTCCGTCCGTCCGTCTGTCTGTCGAAAGCACGCTAACTTCCGAAGGAGTAAAGCTAGCCGCTTAAAGTTTTGCACAAATACTTCTTATTAGTGTAGGTCGGTTGGTATTGTAAATGGGCCATATCGGTCCATGTTTTGATATAGCTGTCATATAAACCAATCTTGGGTCTCGACTTCTTGAGCCTCTAGAGTGCTCAATTCTTATCCGATTGGAATGAAATTTTGCACGACGTGTTTCGTTATTATATCCAACAACTGTGCCAAGTATGGTTCAAATCGGTTCATAACCTGATATAGCTGCCATATAAACCGATCTCGGGTCTTGACTTCTTGAGCCTCTAGAAGGCGCAATTCTTATCCGATTGGAATGAAATTTTGCACGACGTATTTCGTTATTATATCCAACAACTGTGCCAAGTATGGTTTAAATCGGTCCATAACCTGATACAGCTGCCATATAAACCAATCTCGGGACTTGACTTCTTGAGCCTCTAGAGTGCCCAATTCTTATCCAATTGGAACGAAATTTTACACGACGTGTTTCGTTACGATATCCAACAACTGTGCCAAGTATGTTTCAAATCGGTTCATAACCTTATATAGCTGTCATATAAACCGATCTTGGGTCTTGACTTCTTGAGCTTCTAGAGGGCGCAATTCTTATCCAACTTGAATGAATTTTGGCACGTAGTATTTTGTTATGATATCCAACAACTGTGCGAAATAGTGTTCAAATCGGTTCATAACCTGATATAGCTGTCATATAAACAGATCTGGGGACTTGACATCTTGAGCTTCTAGAGGGCGCAATTCCTATCCGATTTGGCTGAAATTTCGCAAGACGTTTTTTATTGTTACTTTCAACAACTATTTGAAATAAAGTACAAGTCGGTTCATAACCTGATATAGCTGCCATATAAACCGATCTTGGATCTTGCCTTCTTGAGCCTCTAGAGCTCGCAATTATTATCCGATTTGCCTGAAATTTTGTAGACGGATTCTCTCATGACCATTAACATACGTGTTTATTATGGTCTGAATCGGTCTATAGCCCGATGCAGCTCCCATATAAATCGATCTCTCTATTTTATTTCTTGAGCCCACAAAGAGCGCAATTCTTATTCGAATTGACTGACATTTTACACAGGTCTCCAACATATAATTTAATTGTGGTCCAAACCGGACCATATCTTGATATCGCTCCAATAGCAGAGAAAATCTCTTCTTATATCCTTTTTTTTTGCCTAAAAAGAGATGCCGGGAAAAGAACTCGACAAATGCGATCCATGGTGGAGGGTATATAAGATTCGGCCCGGCCGAACTTAGCACGCTTTTACTTGTTAGATATAGCTAATGTACTTATTAGTATTTGGTCCAAATCGGAACATATTTGGATATAACTCATATGGGACATAAGGTATAAAATTTTCACCGAATTTTGATGAAATGTGGTTTACATATATTACAATTCGTCATACTAATTGTAACTACTCGAAATATTCGTCTGAGACCCCATAAAGTATATATATTCTTGATCGTCGTGAAATTTTATGTCGATCTAGCCATGTCTGTCCGTCCGTCCGTCTGTCTGTCGAAAGCACGCTAACTTCCGAAGGAGTAAAGCCAGCCGCTTGAAATTTTGCACAAATACTTCTTATTAGTGTAGGTCGGTTGGTATTGTAAATGGGCCATATCGGTCCATGTTTTGATATAGCTGCCATATAAACCGATCTTGGGTCTTGACTTCTTGAGCCTCTAGAGTGTGCAATTCTTATCCGCTTGGATTGAAATTTTGCACGACGTGTTTTGTTATGATATCCAACAACTGTGTCAAGTATTGTTCAAATCGGTCCATAACCTGATATAGCTGCCATATAAACCGATCTTGGGTCTTGATTCTTAGGCTTCATTCGCAATAGAATGCGCAATTCTTATTCGATTTGAATGAAATTTTGCACGACGTGTTTTGGTATGATATCCAACAATTGTGCCAAGTATGGTTTAAATCGGTCCATAACCTGATATAGCTGCCATATAAACCGATCTTGGGTCTTGAATTCTTGAACCTCTAGAAGGCACAAATCTAATCCGATTGGAATGAAATTGTTCACGACGTATTTTGTTATTATATCAAACAATTGTGCCAAGTATGTTTTGAATCCGTTCATAATCTGGTATAGCTCTCATATAAACCGATCTGGGGTCTTGACTTCTTGAGCCTCTAGAGGGCGCAATTATCGTCCGATTTAACTAAAATTTTGCACGTAGTGTATTACGTAGGGTATTACTTTCAACAACTGTGCTAAGGATGATTCAAATCGGTTCATAATCTGGTATAGCTGTCATATAAACCGATCTTGGATCTTGACTTCTTGAACCAATTGAGGGCGCAATTCTCATCCGATTTGGCTGAAATTCTGCATGAGGTGTTTTGTTATGACTTCCAATAACTGTGCTAAGAATGGAGTAAATCGATATAGAACCTGATATAGCTCCCATATAAACCGATCTGGGATCTTGACTTCTTGAACCTCTAGCTGAAATATTACACAATGACTTCTACAATGTCAATCAGCATTCATTTATGGTCCGAATCGGACTATAACTTGATATAGCTCCAAAAGGATAACAGTTCTTATTCAATATTCTATGTTTGTCTAAAAAGAGATACCGCGCATAGAACTCGACAAATGCGATCAATGGTGGAGGGTCTATAAGAATCGGCCCGGCCGAACTTAGCACGCTTTTACTTGTTTTAATTAATTACTATAAAACGCTATCTGAGATTGAGCTGTGTATGTTAATGACAATTTATTTCTAATAACACACAGCAAATAAAAGCAAAACAATAAACAAAATCATTTATTTTTGGGGCATTAATCGCAGAAAACGGTGTTTTCATTGAAAACTTTACATGCAAGAAAAAAGCTAATTATTAAATTTGTGCTGCTAATGTTGCATTTTTGATGTTAAACAAGAAGCGAATTTTGGATCTTTAAACAATCGCATTTTAGTGGGACATCGCCCACAAAAATCATGCATGCCGGAAGCAACTGTGTATGCTAATGTAACAATAGTTTTAACTTACACTGTTGCATCCAGGGGTGCAATATTTTCTGTTGGGAAAGTACCCAAACTTGGTTTATTAGGCCCATATGGGCCTTAAGTTTTATCCAATTTGGCTCGAGTCTATTATTCATAGCACACATATTGCCTTCAATATCCAAATAAGATACCCAGACAATTCTTTAAATTGATATAGCCCCGAATTTGCTTCTTGAGCATACATATAGCTAATTTTTAGGCGATTTGACATATTTTTGTTATATAAGTAAATTTACAGTAAACGCCAACATAACGGGTGTAAAAGACACAGAAATTTGGTATATCGAATTGAGTTACGTTCCTCAACATCTATGTTTAATACGGCCCAGGTCGCTCCAGATTTGAATATAGCTGTCATATATACCGATCTCCCGATTTAAAGTCCTGGACCTATAAAACGTGCTTTTATTTTACTATTTAAGCTCTTCGCCCTATATATTTCAGAACGGTCTATATTTGGATATAGCTGTCATATACATATACCGATCTCCCGATATAAATTCTTATGCCCATAAAAGGAGCATTTTTTAACCGATGAATTTGATATCTGACCTTAGCCTTCCTCAACATGGTGGGGATCGGACTATATTTAGATATAGCTGCTATGGGTTCTTAAAGTATGTATTTTGAGCATATTATTATACATACGAGGATTGCCTTTTCAATTTCGGGATTAGAGAACACAAAAACAAATATTAATCGTGGAAAATCGCTTTTTTATACACTCCACCATAAGATGGGGGGTATACTAATTTCGTCATTCTGATTGTAACTACTCGAAATATTCGTCTGAGACCCCATAAAGTATATATATTCTTGATCGTCGTGAAATTTTATGTCGATCTAGCCATGTCCGTCCGTCTGTCCGTCCGTCCGTCCGTCTGTCTGTCGAAAGCACGCTAACTTCCGAAGGAGTAAAGCTAGCCGCTTGAAATTTTGCACAAATACTTCTTATTAGTGTAGGTCGGTTGGTATTGTAAATGGGCCATATCGGTCCATGTTTTGATATAGCTGCCATATAAACCGATCTTGGGTCTTGACTTCTTGAGCCTCTAGAGTGCGCAATTCTTATCCGATTGGAATGAAATTTTGCACCACGTGTTTTGTTATGATATCCAACAAATGTGCTAAGTATGGTTCAAATCGGTCCATAACCTGATATAGCTGCCATATAAACCGATCTGGGGTCTTGACTTCTTGAGCCACTACCGTGCGCAATTCTTATCCGATTGGAATGAAATTTTGCACGACGTGTTTTGTTATGATGTCCAACAACTGTGCCAGGTATGGTTCAAATCGGTAAATAACCTTATATAGCTGTCATATAAACCGATCTTGGGTCTTGACTTCTTGAGCCTCTAGAGGGCGCAATTCTTATCCAATTGGAATGAAATTTTGCACGACGTGTTTTGTTATGATGTCCAACAACTGTGCCAAATATGGTTCATAACCTGATATAGCTGTCATATAAACAGATCTGGGGACTTGACTTCTTGAGCTTTAAGGGGGCGCAATTCCTATCCGATTTGGCTGAAATTTCGCAAGACGTGTTTTATTGTTACTTTCAACAACTATGTCAAATAAAGTACAAGTCGGTTCACAACCTGATTTAGCTGCCATATAAACTGGTATGGGATCTTGACTTCTTGAGCCTCTAGAGATCGCAATTATTATCCGATTTGCCTGAAATTTTGTACGACGTATTCTCTTATGACCATTAACGTGTTTATTATGGTCTGAATCGGTCTATAGCCCGATACAGCTCCCATATAAATCGATCTCTCTATTTTACTTCTTGAGCCCACAAAGAGCGCAATTCTTATTCGAATTGGCTGACATTTTACACAGTTATCCAACATAAATATAATTTAATTGTGGTCCAAATCGGACCATATCTTAATATCGCTCTAATAGCAGAGCAAATCTTTTCTTATATCCTTTTTTTGCCTAAGAAGAGATGCCGGGAAAAGAACTCGACAAATGCGATCCATGGTGGAGGGTATATAAGATTCGGCCCGGCCGAACTTAGCACGCTTTTACTTGTTTTTCAAAATATTTTCCATTAAGATCTATACGCTTTTGCATGCGTTTGAACGAATGCAAAAGTGGCGAAGCACTTTTGCCACTCTGGTTGAGGTATCTTCGAAAAACGTTGACCTTTCATTTTATATATAACGCATTTAGTAATTGCATTGGAACGCTTCTTCAGGCAATTTTGACCTTGTGGGTGTGCAAATTTTTTCGTGAAAGTAGTGATATATTACTACGAATAACTGAACAACTGAAAATGGTGATTTATCAATATTTTCACGAATAATTTGCACTTCACAAGGCCAAAACTGCCTGAAGGAGCGTTCCAATGCTTTGGCGATGTGCTAGAGAGTTCTTAACTATTGTCTTGGCTACAGTGAGTTGATTTAAACCTACCGCCATCCGACTACAATGAGATTCATATCGGACCCTATTTAGATAAAGCTGCGATATATACCAATCTTCCAATTTAGGGTCTTAACCCCATAAAATTTAATTTATCAAGATTTCTCGGCACCTGAATCAAATATGATCCAGTACAGCCCATATTTGGATTTAACTATGGATACGTTAGTGGAGTTATAATAAACCAATAAAGAAAAGCAAAAGTCGGGCGGGCCGACTATATAATACTCTACTCATCCAACAATACGTACTACTCTCTATACATGGAAACTATTTTGAAATCTCGTCAGACTTTAATTTTGCATACCTTTGAAATTTTAGATAAAAGCTTGAAAATTTTTCTTACGATAGGACTTAAATTGTGGCTACTACAGCCATAAAGGGTCATATTGGATAAAAGATATATGTTGGAGCTATATCTCAATCTGGACCGACTTTGATGAAATTTTTCTCACGTATTGGGACGTCAAATTAAACATCTCGTGCTAAACCGGTTTTTAAGAAATTATGCACACGTATTTTGACGTTACATGAAACATCTAACGCAAAGTTTTGTAAAGATAGTACAAAAACTGTGGCTTCTATAGCCTTAAAGGCCACATCAGCTGAAAGATATATATGCTAAATTTGTTAAAGATCGGACCAAAATTGTGGACTCTACAGCCTTAAAAACCATAAAGGATGAATCATATATATGGCAGTTATATCTTAATCTGTCCTGATTTTGACGAAATTTTGGGCGCCCGGTAGCAGAGTTGGTAACGTGCTTGGATTACCAGTGCAGTACGAAAAGCTAGCCGCTTGAAATTTAGCACAGATACCTAGAATTGATGTACAATAGGTCGTTAAGTTGATGTAGGTCATTGACTCTCGTCCTATATGGCTGAAATAGGGTGTCCGATTTCGCTGAAATTTGGCATATAGTGTTCTGTTATAACTTCCAACAACTGTGCCAAGTACGGTCGAAGGCGGTCTATAACCAGATATAGCTCCAATATGAACAGATCTCCCGATTTGATTTCTTTAGCCCCTGGAAGCCGCCATTTTTAGCCGATTTAGTTGAAAATTTCCACATATTGTTCTGTTGACTCTCAACAACTGAGCTTAGTACGGTCCGAATCGGTCTATAACCAGATATAGCTCCTACATTTTAGCAGAATCCCTAGCACGCTTTTACTTGTTTTTAACTACAACCGTTGACAAAGAAATTGCCTTTTAAGTCAAAACTTTTCCAACTCTAGCAGTTCTGCTTTACACAGTTAGTAAGCATTTCCTCAAAAAAAAAGTGTTAATTAAATGTAATAAAACTAAATGTTGTTTTGTATTGTGAAATGGGTTAAAACTTTTTGATTTTATTTAACATCTAAATATCATTTTGTCTTTAACATCAGTGGGTGGCATCTTTGTCACAGCTAAATACTTGTAGTTGTGCACTGTTCCATTTTGTTCTTTTGGTAGAAGTGTTTTTTCTGCTCTATTTTTTAGCTGTCTGAAATTTTTTTGACCTCGCTAATTAAAATCTAAAAACTTCCTGTTTTTCTAGCTATCCGATTTTTGAAACTTTTTTTCGCCAATGCGAGTTGTGTGAAAAGAAACAACCAAAAGCGTGCTAAGTTCGGCCGAACCGAATCTTATATACCCTCCATTATGGATAGCATTCGTCAAGTACTTTGAATTACTTTTTCAAATATATACGAATATGAAGTTATTGGCCGATACGGACGGTACTTGTCATACCGTACAAGTCATAGAAAAATATCATCTCGAAAATTTCAGGCAAATTGAATAATATTATGCCTTCAAGAGGCTCAGCAAGTCAAATTGGGAAATCGATGTATATGACAGCTATATAAGGTTATAAACCGATTTAGATCATACTTGGCACAGTTGTTGGAAGTGATATGCAAAATTTCATGCGCCTAGCTTCACTTCACTTCGGATGCACATGGCTAGACCGACTTAAAATGTCATGACGAACAAGAATATATATATACTTTATGGGATCTTAGACGATTATTTCGAGGTGTTACAAATGGGATGAAGAACTTAGTATACCATCCTATGGTGGAGGGTATGAAAACGCAACCGAACAAACTATAGCAGCAGTAAAATGGTTCAACAGTGAATTTCAAAAGTCAACGAAAAAGTCCCATTTTCTACACATAACAAATGTTGCAAATGCATTCACACTCAAAAAATACGCTCTCATGCACCCACACACCGATTCACTTGGATAAAATTGAAAGCAGCTAAATGGTATTCAGATGCTGGGTTGCCATTTCTGGGTTTGCGTGGAAATTTTTACAATATTTTTAACCAAGACTTAATCGTGTATAGGAGCATGGCATGGCTTACCGTAACGACGCACAGGCGAGCGATTTGAATTTTTTAGTTGCAAAAATCATATCTTTTGAGCCGAAAAAGATAATTGAATGATTTAAACGGCATAGGACAGATAGGCGTTCAGCCTATAGAATTAATGCGTAAAAAGGTGCCTAGTTATGGCTTATCAAAGTAAACATTTTTGGAAAAATGGTAACTAAGTGGAGTTAGTTTTTTTAACTTTAGAATTTATTTCTTTTTTAAGGCTTTAATATTTTGAAATTATCAACCAAAACTTTAAAAAAATTTATCTAAAATTTTTTGTTATCATCGTAATTAATTTTTTTTTTGGAAATTTTAAGTTGTGAAGCGTATTACTTTATATAGGTAAGGGCAATCTTTATTAATTTTTTTTCAATTATTCGGAGAATTTTGTAACCTTTCCAATGGATTATCAGATTTGGAATTGGTTAATAAATAATGCCACAACGCCGATGATACCTTCACTGAAATCTTAAAATTTTTTTTTTTGTATTACTCCAATATCTCATAAAAAATTATAGATATTTCAAAAGCATTCATAACAATCGGGCTACAAATGTCTATTTGGCAGCACTTCAAAATTTGAGATGATAGAGGTACCCTATATTCACGCCCCATGTCAGCCCCTGGATCTACTAGGATCTAAAAAATTTGCATAATGAATGGAAATCATTTCCACATTCACTACGTCAAGTTTCGTGTAGATATTTTTATACATTCAAAAGTTATAGAATTATTCCAAGGATTTTTTGACTGTTGGACATGACCTCCAAATACTTCTTGAACAAAGTCTTTTTCACATTTTTTGTCTTTTAAAAAAATTGGAGCAACCACGGACAGTTAAATATTTTTGAATTATGTTAAGGGGCATTGAAAGAGCGTATTTTAAAACAAATAAGAGCGTGCTAAGTTTGGCCAGGCCGAATCTTATATACCCTCCACCATGGATCGCATTTGTCGAGTTCTGTGCGCGGTATCGCTTTTTAGGCAAACAAAGAATATTGAATAAGAACTGTTATGCTATTGGAGCTATATCAAGTTAGTCCGATTCGGACCATAAATGAATGCTGAACATTGTAGAAGTCATTGTGTAATATTTCAATTCATTCGGCTAAGAATTGCGCCTTTTAAGGGCTTAAGAAGCAAAATCGGGAGATATGTTTATACGGGAGCTGTATCAAGCTATTGATCGATTCCAACCATATTAGACACGTATGTTGAAGGTAATGAGAGAAGCCGTTGTATGAAATTTCTATCGAATCGGATGATAATTGCGCCCTCTAGGTGCTCAAGAAGTCAAGATCCCAGATCGGTTTATATGACAGTTATATCAGGTTATGGACCGATTTGAACCATACGTAATAGCTGTCATATAAACCGATCTTGGATATTGACTTCTTGAGCCAGTAGAACGCGCAATTCTCATCCAATTTGGCTAAAATTTTGCGAGGTGTTTTGTTATGACTTAAAATAACTATGCTACGTATGGCGTAAATCGGTATAGAATCTGATATAGCTTCCATATAAACCGATCTGGGATCTCGACTTCTTGAACCTCTAGAGGGCGCAATTCTCATCCGATTTGGCTTAAATTTTGTACAACGGCTTCTCTCATGACCTTCAACATACGTGTCTAATATTGTCTGAATCGATCAATAGCTTGATACAGCTCCCATATAAATCTATCTCCCTATATTGCTTTTTGAGCTCCTACAAGGCGCAATTCTTATCTGAATGAACTGAAACATTACGCAATGTCTTCTACAATGTTCAGCATTCATTTAAAGTCCGAATCGGACTATAACTGGATATAGCTCCAATAGCATAACAGTTCTTATTCAATATTCTATGGTTGTCTAAAAAGAGATACAGCGTATAGAACTCGACAAATGCGATCAATGGTGGAGGGTGTATATGATTCGGCCCGGCCTAACTTAGCACGCTCTTACTTGTTTTATTATGCTTCTCTGTCAAAAAAAGAAAACAATACAAAATGAAATTTTTTCTATGTAAAGATAAAACTTGGAAGACATTTTTCCTAAAGGCAAAATTTCAATGAAATATTTCTTAAGGCAAAATGTTGCTCAGGCCTGGGCATCGTCGAAATATTTATTCTAAAAGAAAGATTTCGATAAATTTCAATAATATCTTTTCAAACGAAAACACTGTTCTGAAATTTTTTCGATAGACAATTTTAATAAATATTTTGATAAACAAAACTAGCCGAACCGAGCCCGCTCCGCTGCGACTACTTAAACTCTCTAATATCTGTTTAGGGTGGGTCACTTCGTCCTGAATGCGGATATCGAATTCGTACCATTGTAACCTAGGATGCTGAGCGCGTTCGAATCCTGGCGAGAACGTCGGACAAAGCGGTGTTCATCCTCTCATAATGTTGGCGACATTTGCGAGGTACAAAGCCATGCATGGTCATTTAAAAATGTTTCCTCAAAAAAGGTGTCGCATTGCGGGACGCCGTTTGGACTCGGCTATAAAAAAGGTCTGCTATCATTGGGTTTAGACTTTTATCGAAAAGCACTCATTGATGTGTGAGAATTTGCCCCTTCTCGGTTCCTAGTGGTAACGTTCTTCTTTAAAGTAATGTTCTCATTTGGGGAGGGATGGCACTTCAGATATTCGGACTCAAATATGGATATGAAATTCGTGCTGCACTTCCAACTTCGCTGGATACTTGGACCCAAATTTTTAATACGATATTCATTTTCTGGTCTCCAATACCTTTCATTTAATACCCTTATTGTGTCCAACGGACCACTTTCAGATATGTTAGGCGTTTTTGGAGTAAGGAACTTTTTGGACCTTAAATCTGAGGATCGGTCTATATGACAGCTATATCCAAATCTGAACCGATCTGAGCCGTATTGACGGAGGACGTCGAAGGGCCTAAGACAACTCACTGTCTTTAATTCCAGCAAAATCGGATAATAAATGTGGCTTTTATGGGGCTAAGACCCTAAATCTGAGGATCGGTCTATATGACAGCTATATCTAAATCTGGACCGATCTGAGCCAAATTGACGGAGGATGACGAAGGGCCCAAAACAACTGTCCCAAATTTCAGCAAAATCGGATAATAAATGTGGCTTTTATGGACCTAAAACCCTAAATCGGAGGATCGGTCTATATGGCAGCTATATCCAAATTTGAACCGATCTAGGCCAAATTGATGAAGGATGTCAAAGGGCCTACCATAACTCTCTGTCCCAAATTTCAGCAAAATCGGATTATAAATGTGGCTTTTATGGGCCTAAGACCCTAAATCGGCCGATCGGACTATATAGGGGCTATATCAAGATATAGTCCGATATAGCCCATCTTCGAACTTATGGACAAAAAAGGAACATGTGCAAAATTTCAGCTCAATATCTCTATTTTTAAAGACTGTAGCGTGATTTCAACAGACAGACGGACGGACGTGTCTAGATCGTCTTAGGTTTTTACGCTGATGAAGAATATATATACTTTATAGGGTCGGAAATGGATATTTCGATGTGTTGCAAACTGAATGACAAAATGAATATACCCCCATCCTACGGTGGTGGGTATAAAAATAATGTAGCCTACCCCCTATACTTCGATCTAATTTTGTATGCCAGATTCGAAATCTACTCCCGAATACCTTTCATTTGACCCAATATTGAAATGAACGTCCAGTATGTCTGTATGGGGGAGTTTTGGGGTTGGGGTGACCCCCAACTCAAATTTGAATACCATATTCGTATTCTACTCTTCAATTCCTTTCACTTGATACCTATATTGTCCCCATTGGTTCAGTTTTGATTTTGGGTTGTGTTTTTGAAATAAGGAGGGTATCATTTGATACCCATATTGTCCTTATAAGTCCACTTTTGATTTTGGGTGGTGTTTTTGGGGTAAGGGGGAGGTTCCGCCCCCTTCGGATATCAATAAACTATAAAGCCTATTCCTACTTCCTCACCATATTCGTAATCTACTCTTGAATATTTTTCATTTGAGTCCCATGTTGTCCCGATCGGTGCACTTTTATTTTTGGGTAGTACTTTTGGGGTAAGGGGGAGGGTCCGCCCCCCGTCCGCTATCAAAAAATTATATAGCCTATGTTTCCTTCCCGACCAACCTACACAATCTGTGAAAATTTCAAGGAAATCGGTTCAGCCGTTTTTGAGTCTATACGGAATAAACAGACAAACAAACGAATACAAATTGCATTTTATATATAAGTTTTTAACCCTCGTCTCTCTTGTTCAATTTGGATGAAATTTCATATATTCGTAATTTAGAGTGTTTATATTGACGTTGTCATTTTTTAATTCCCTTAACGACAATTTTTTTAGGGAAATATTAAAAAAAAAATTGTAAAATTTTTTGAAAAAAATAAAATAAAAAAATAGCTGACTTTTCGCCATAAATCTCACTCCTAAGAATTTTGAGAAACGTGCCAATTTGACTTTATATCACGGGATAAACTGTTATACTCTCCACCATAGGATGGGGCTATACTAATTTCGTCATTATGTTTGTAACTCCTCGAAATATTCGACTAAGACCCCATAGAGTATATATATTCTTGTTCGTCATGACATTTTAAGTCGATTTAGCCATGTCCCTTCGTCTGTCCGTCCGTCCGTCTTTCTATCGAAAGCACGCTAACTTTCGAAGGAGTAAAGATAGCCGCTTGAAATTTTGCACAAATACTTCCTCTTTTTGTGTAGGTCGGTTGGGATTGTAATCGGTCCATGTTTTGGTATAGCTGCCTGACTTCTTCAGCCACTAGAGGGCACAAATTTTATACGATTTGGCTGAAATTTAGCATGAGGATTTTTATTTTAACTTCCAACAACTGTGCTGAGTATGGATGAAATCGGTCCATAACCTGATATAGCTGCCACATAAACCAATCTCGGGTCTTGATTTCTTAAGCCACTAGAGGGCGCAATTCTTATCAGATGTGGCTGAAATTTTGTACGAGGTGTTTTATTATGACTTTCAATAACTGTGCCAATAGATCAGACAATAAATGCGCCTTTAATGGGTTCAAGACTTTAAATGAAGACATCGGTCTATATGGCAGCTATTTCCAAATGTAGACCGATCTAGGCCAATTGCAGAAAGATGTCAAAGAGCCTAACACTACTCACCATTCCAAATTTTGGCAAAATCGGACAATAAATGTGCATTTTATGGCCCAATACCTTAAATTGGCGGATCGGTCTATATGGAAGCTATATCAAGATATGGTCCGATATAGCCCATCTTCGAACTAAACAGTTAGCTGGCAACTCTGCTTGTGTCAAGAGGAATTTTATTCGTAGTGCGATCGCTCTCTATTAAATTAACTTTTTAATTAATAAACATAAATCTGTTGTGGTCGAAGTATTACACTAGTGACTCACAAAAAAAGTCTGTATAAGAATTTTGTGGAATATGCCTGGAAAACAAAAGCATAAATAAGAACAAAATATTGGGTTACCCAAAAAGTAATTGCGGATTTTTCATATAGTCGGCGTTGACAAATTTTTTCACAGCTTGTGACTCTGTAATTGCATTCTTTCTTCTGTTAGTTATCAGCTGCTACTTTTAGCTTGCTTTAGAAAAAAGTGTAAAAAGTATATTTGATTAAAGTTCATTCGAAGTTTTATTAAAAATGCATTAACTTTCTTTTAAAAAATCCGCAATTACTTTTTGGGCAACCCAATAAATTGTGCTCGTTGCAAATCACAAATACATGGAAATGACGATTCTTTGCAAAGTGATGTTTGTGAGAAAACTCTCCAAACACTTTGTACAAAATTGGACAAATATCGATGCACTAATTAAAGATAGCTCTTTTGAGTATACATGTTTTTTATGGGTGCCAGAAGAAATGTCGGTGACAAGTGAATTGAGTGAAATTAAAGCTCAGCTTACTCAGTTGTGAGAGATAAAAGAGACAATGCAATTTATGTCATCTAAGTATGATGAAATATTAAAAGTAGTTGTCAAAAACAAAAAAAAGATAGAAACATTGGAGAAAGAGTATAGAAATTTGCGTGACGAAGTAATTCACCTGAAATCGTCTGTAAAATTTTTAAATGAAATTCGTGATAAGAATGACTGCGTGATAAAGGGAGTTGAAAAGAGAGGGAAAGTTGAAGCTTAGAAAATTTTATGATCATGGATGCTTTGTTTTCTGAATGTTCTTTTTTGTTTACAAAATATGCTTCTTCTACATCTTCTTTATTTATATGAAGAAGATGTAGAAGAAGCATATTTTGTAAACAAAAAAGAACATTCAGAAAACAAAGCATCCATGATCATAAAATTTTCTAATTCCAAATCAAACGAGTTATATGCGCGGTATCTCTTTTTAGGCAAACAAAGAATATTAAATAAGAACTATTATGCTATTGGAGCTATATCAAGTTATAGTCCGATTCGGACCATAAATGAATGCTGAACATTGTAGAAGTCATTCTGTAATATATCAGTTCATTCGGATAAGAATTGCGCCTTGTAGGGGCTCAAGAAGCAAAATCGGGATATAGGTTTATATGAGAGCTGTATCAAGCTCGATCGATGATCGATTCGGAAATATTAGACACGTATGTTGAAGGTCATGAGAGAAGCCGTTGTACAAAATTTCTTACAAATCATATGAGAATTGCGCCCTCTAGAGGCTCAAAAAGTCAAGATCCCAGATTGTTTTAAAGGGTGATTTTTTTGAGGTTAGGATTTTCATGCATTAGTATTTGACAGATCACGTGGGATTTCAGACATGGTGTCAAAGAGAAAGATGCTCAGTATGCTTTGACATTTCATCATGAATAGACTTACTAGCGAGCAACGCTTGCAAATCATTGAATTTTATTACCAAAATCAGTGTTCGGTTCGAAATGTGTTCAAATTTTGACAAATTTTGTTCAGCGATGAGGCTCATTTCTGGTTGAATGGCTACGTAAATAAGCAAAATTGCCGCATTTGGAGTGAAGAGCAACCAGAAGCCGTTCAAGAACTGCCCATGCATCCCGAAAAATGCACTGTTTGGTGTGGTTTGTACGCTGGTGGAATCATTGGACCGTATTTTTTCAAAGATGCTGTTGGACGCAACGTTACGGTGAATGAACACATTTCGAACCGAACACTGATTTTGGTAATAAAATTCAATGATTTGCAAGCGTTGCTCGTTAGTAAGTCTATTCATGATGAAATGTCAAAGCATACTGAGCATCTTTCTCTTTGACACCATGTCTGAAATCCCACGTGATCTGTCAAATACTAATGCATGAAAATCCTAACCTCAAAAAAATCACCCTTTACATGTGAGCTTTATCAGATCATAGACCGATTTGAACCTTACTTGGCACAAATGTTGAAATTTTTAAAGAACACTAAGTGCAAGATTTCTTCCAAATCGGACAAAAACTTCGGCTTGTAAGAGCTCAGGAAATCATATCGTTAGACTTGTTTATATGGGAGCTATATCAGGTTATAAAACGATTTGAATCTTACTTAGCACAGTTGTTGAAAGTCATAATAAAACACTACGTGCACTACTAAAGAAGTAAATTCAGGAAATCGGTTTATATGGGAGTTATATCTAAATCTGAAGCGATATGACCTATTGGCAATCCCCAATAACCAACATCAATAGTAAGTATCTGTGCAAAATTCCAAGCAGATAGCTTTAGGCGTTTGACCGCTATCGCGAGTTCGACAGACGGACGTACGGACTCGGCTAGATCCAACCAAAACGTCAAGACGATCAAGAAAATATATACTTTTTATACCCACCATAGGATGGGGGTATACTGATCTAGTCATTCGGTTTGTAACACCTCGAAATATTCGTCTAAAAGTATATATGTATATCGCATTTACATATAGTTCCCATCAGGGACGTAGCCAGGATTTTATTTTGGTGGGGCCACCCCACATTTTTTCAAAATTGAAAATTGCAAAGAATCTTGTTACTGTGAAATTGGTATAGATACCTAAATTTTTTGTTTGCAATTTGTGGTAGCTATTAGGTGCAAGAGCTGACACATTGGCGGTGACATTTAGTCATAAAGCCAGAGCTGATTTTTACACTGAACGCCACCATAGTGCAAATATCTTTTGGAAGTTGTATTAACGTCAACGGCTTTTGCTGCTGCTCCGTGTTCCCTGGTTCCCATTAACGTCGAAAAATACCAATAAATAAAGCTGCCTTAGAAAGATTCTAGTTCGAGTTCGGAAAGGCGTATTATAATGCAATTTGGATTGGCGTAAAATTGACGACTGAAGCCAGTCTACCAACGAAAAAGTTTCTCAAAATTCTTAGCTTTAGTCTTATCCGTAGAGAAAAAACATTTTGAAAGTTTTAGTGCCCAATTGTACAAATTAACAAAAAACCTCTAGTCGGCCGATAGATGCTTTAAAGTTGTAACTGTATCGCAATTTTGAGATATTTTGCCCAATCCATAAGTAAAGTACCTTTTTGTACGTACAAATGTAGCTGTAAATGTACAAATTTCCAAACAATTTTCTAGTCATCCGTTACATACTACCAAAATGTACCTGTATCCCAAATTTCACAGATGTAGCTCATGTGATATGTGAGAAGTTTGCCCCTGTTCCTAAGGGGAATGTTCAAAATTTGCAATTTGCATTTTATGCCATTTAGCTCAGTCTGTAAATAAAGTACCACTTTGTACGTGTTAGTACCAATATGAACAAATATCAACAAAATCTCCTAGTCGTCCGGTACATATTGCAGAGATGTGCCTCTATCCCAAATTTCAGATCTGTAGCGTTAATGAAACCGCTAATATGAACAAGTAAAATGCCGTTAAGTTCGGCCGTGCCGAACTTTGGATACCCACCAATTCGGGTATATATGTAAACCACCTTTCGTCATAATCCGGTGAAAAATAATTTATGCCTCCATAGTAGCTATACTGAAATATGGTACGATTTGGACCAAATTTGGCACGGACATTGGATAGTCTAATAAGTCAAAGTCATTGCTAAATTTTGTAGAACAAAATATCGGTCTTTTTGGTAACTATATCCAAATATAGACCGATCTGAACCATATATTATGACATGGATGTCGAAAAGCCTAACATAAGTCTCTGCGTCAAATTTCAGCGACATCTTCTTCTATACATATAAAAATGTTTTTGTGTTCGTTTGTGGGTTTGTAGATTTGTTTGTTCCGCATAGACTCAAAATCGGATAAACCGATTTTTTTTCGAATTTTCACATATTATGGGAAGTGGTCCGGAAGGAGCAATAGGCTCCGGATTATGACGAAAGGTTTTTAAAAACACCAGATCTCGGAGATGCGTGCACCGATGTAAGCGAAATTGTGTATGCCACCTTATAGTAACTCAAAAACAAAAAATTGGTACAAAATTTGGGTCAAATAACCGCGGAGGAATTTTCACAGATTGTGGGGAGTGGTCCGGAAGGAGCAATAGGCTCCGGACTCTCCCCCATACCCCAATTTTTAGAAACCCCAGATATCGGAGATGCGTGCGCCGATGTAAGCGAAATTGTGTATGCCACCTTATAGTACCTTAAAAACAAAAAATTGGTACAAAATTTGGGTCAAACAATCGCGGAGGACGCCAAATCCCAAAACCCACCCGAGCGGACTTGTGCACTGATTGGGACAATGTGGGTATCAAATGAAAGGTATTTAAGAGTAGAGTAAAAATTTGGTATACAAATTTCACTTTTAAAATTCGGGGGTCCCCCACCCCCAAAAAAAGCCCCAAGAGGACACTTTCACCGCTTTGGGCAATATGGACATCAAATGAAAGGTATTTGAGGGCAGAGTACGAACTTGGCATCAAAATGTTACCCTTAGTGTCAGGGGACTCCCCATCCCCAAAAACACCACCCAACAGGACACTTTAACCGCTTTGAGTAATATGGGTATCAAATAAAAGGCATTAAAAAGTAGAATACAAATGTAAGACAAAAAATTATTCTTTGGTGTCTGAGGGCCCTCCCCACAACTCAAAACCCCCCAGCAGGGCAAATTTATCGATTGTGAGACTGGGACCGGCCCACCCACTTAATACCCCTTCAATAGGAAGTGTAGTCCGATCGGGATAATCTGTCAATTAAAAGAAAGATCTTTGACAGTATATTTCAAATCTAATGTTGGTATAGAATTTAAGTATCTGGATCACGTCCTACCGTTCCGCAGAACAGTAGATCGCGACATTAAAAGACTCAAATAAATTGTCGTTGGTTTCTAGCGTCGGGAGGGGCCGACCCTCTTCTCCCAATAAATGGAACGCCAAACTGTCATAAGGATGATCGAGAAAGTATTGTACTCAAATGAAAGGACGTGTCAGAGGTCAATCCCCCTCCCACTGTCCTACCCCAAAAAAAAGGAATTAAGAATAATAAATATATGAATGATATGAAATAATATATAAAGGCCAATCAGGATAGAATAGGATAGAAATAAAAGGTCTTTGCTAGTAGAGTAAACTTTTTACCCTCAAATTTTGATGGACACAGAAGGACCTGCGGATTTTTAAGAATGTGGTATCCCAAGTGGTCGCTTTGAATTATGATTTTAAATGTGGATAACCAATACAAAAAAATTAATTAGTGTGAATCTGAAAAAGACCTGTAACCCTGAATATCTTGATAGCTTCATTTAAAATGCTTGACATTATCCCCCTAAACCAATGGCAATTGTGGCTGAAATTAAAGAAATTTGAGAGTAGAGAACGATACTGATATTTTTTCGGGGCTAAGTACGTGGGTGGCCGCCCCACCCTACATACCCCTCAAATTGGACATATTTGTGGATGATGGCAAAAAGGGGCTCAAATCTGTATATGTTTCATGGCCAAGTGTTTCAGGAAGGCCTCATCTAATAAACTCTCCCAAAACCGCACATATATACAGACTATAGCGATATATAGCTTCAATGTAGTTTTTGGGAGTGGAGTATGAATTTGATATCCACTTTCGGGCTACTCCAATGCACCACCAAATCCAAGAGAATGAAGTAGATCTAACATCCAAACTTAAGTGGGCGGACCGTCCCCATACCCTATTTTCAAAAACGCCAGATCTCGGAGATGGGTGGCGTGACTTAAGCGAAATTTAGTTTTGTTTATAATAACTTATATACAGAAATTTGTGTCCTTATTTAGGGTGGGATATCTAGGGGGCCGCCCCACCTCCAAAGCCATCAGCCAAATGAAATATAAACCAATAATGACAATATGGCACTCAAATGAAAGGCATTTGAGACCAGTGCACGAATCTGATATATTGGGATCCGCCTCACCTCCAAAAACACCCCCATATCGGACATATTTAGTGACCATAGCAATATAAGGCTCCAATGAATGGTATTTGGAAGAAGAGCATCAATATAAAATCCACATTGGCGCGAAAAATCTGAAAGGCCGTACCAGCACCCCCAAACAGGACTTATTTCCTGACGTGACCGTATAGGACTCAGATAAAAAGAGATAGTTAAAGAAGGCGCAGCGGAGCGGGCCCTGTCCAGCTAGTCTTAAATATAACAAGTAAAAGCGTGCTAAGTTCGGCCGGGCCGAATCTTATATACCCTCCACCATGGATCGCATTTGTCGAGTTCTTTTCCCGGCATCTCTTCTTAGACAAAACAGGATATAGGAAAAGATTTACTCTGCTATTAGAGCGATATCAAGATATGGTCCGGTTTGGACCACAATTAAATTATATTTTGGAGACCTGTGTAAAATGTCAGCCAATTCGAATAAGAATTGCTCCCTTTGGGGGCTCAAGAAAAAAAATAGAGAGATAGATTTATATGGGAGCTGTATCGGGCTATACACCGATTCAGACCATAATAAACATGAGAGAATCCGTCGTACATTTCAGGCAAATCGGATAATAATTGCGACCTCTAGAGGCTCAAGAAGTCAAGACCCAAGATCGGTTTATATGACAGCTATATCAGGTTATGGTCCCATTTGAACCATACTTGGCACAATTGTTGGATGTCATAACAAAACACGTCGTGCAAAATTTCATCCCAATCGGATAGGAATTGCGCACTCTAGAGTCTCAAGAAGTCAAGACCCAAGATCGGTTTATATGGCAGCTATATAAAAACATAGACCAATATGGCCCATTTACAATACCAACCGACCTACACTAATAAGAAGTATTTGTGCAAAATTTCAAGCGGCTAGCCTTACTCCTTCGGAAGTATGCGTGCTTTCGACAGACAGACGGACGAACGGACATGGCTAGATCGACATAAAATGTCATGACGATCAAGAATATATATACTTTATGGGGTCTCAGACGAATATTTCGAGTAGTTACAAACAGAATGACGAAATTAGTATACCCCCCATCTTATGGTGGAGGGTATAAAAATCAATTTGTGTTTGTTTGTCGGTTTTTTTGTTTGTGTGTTGCTTATAGACTCAAAAACGGCTGAACCGGTTTTCTTGAAATTTTCACAGATGGTCCATATTAACCCCGGGGGGCGGGCCTTCCCCCTTACCCTAATTTTCGAAACGCCAGATATCGGAGAAGAGTAGTGCTATTTAAGCGAAATTTTTGATGCTTTCTCATAGTAAACGAAAAACAAAAATTTGGTTTCCTATTTTCGGATGGGGTATCTAGAGGGGCCGCCCCACACCCAAAACCTACCAAATATATATAGACCAACCACAACAATATGAGACTCAAATGAAAGGTAATCAAGATAAGAAAACGTATCTGATATCCAATTGTCGGATATATTTAGCTACCACGGCAATATAGGACTTAAACGAAAGGTATTTGCGGGTATAGTACGAATCTGATATCCACACTTGGGACCAAGCTCCTAGGGGTCCACCCTCCCCAAAAATATCCCCCAAAAAAGACAAATTTACGACCATATCAATATGGGGCTCAAGTGAAAGGTCTTTGGGAGTAAAGCACGAATCTGATATCAATATCCGGGAAAACGTGTTTATGGGGCCACCCTACTCCCATAATACCACCCATATAGGAAGTATTTGCTGACCATTGCAATATAGGGCTCAAATAAGACGTAGTTTGGAGAAGAAAACGAATCTGATATTTATTTTCAGGGCCAAGTCACTGAGTGGCCACCCCATCCACCAAACCGGTAATTTTTGCCGACTATGGAAATATGGAGCTCAAATAAGAGGTATTTGGGACGTATTTGCTCACTAAGACAATTTGGGTCTTCAAGCCAGTGGAGCTCGATACTGATAGCTATTAGGGCCTATAACCCAAACCGGACATATTTGCTGACTTTTGCAACAAGGGGTTTGAGTGAAAGGTATTTGAGATTGCAAACTTTGCAAATTTTGCCCATGAACATTCCACTAAGGAACAGCGGCGAACTTCTCACATATCAATGAGTGCAGTCCGATTCAAGTTAAACCTCAATGATAAGGTCCATATATTTGAAGTACGATCTTTAGGATACGCATTTTAAACAGAGAAAGTTGGACAGACTTCGGTTTAATTTTTGGCTTCTAGAAGGAGTCTAGGACATATTTGACGGCTTTCGATGCCATTGCGGTAGAACAATCTAAATTAAGGGAAGAAATCGTCAGCATCAAAACTCAGGAATGATAGTAATGCAACGCAATTAACTTCAAAATCAAGGGCGTATTGGAGTATTTTAAATCTCTAAATTAAATCCAAGTGGCAATGTCATTCCACAATAAAGTAAAGAAGCAATAGTCGGTAGAAGTTGATTATATAACACCCTTAGTTTACCTTAGACCTTATGATGGGTCTATGTACATATTTGGTAGGTTTTGGGGGTGGGGTTGCCCCCTAGGTACCCGATCCGATATTTGGATACCCAATTTTTATTTTTAGGTTACTTTAAGAGAGCACACAAAATTTCGCTTATATCGCACCACCCACCACCGAGATCTGGCGTTTCTGAAAATTAGGGTAAAGGGGAGGCCCCCCCCCCCCCCAGATATCAAAATATGTAGTACCCAATTTTCAGTATTGAATCATTATGCACCATCTGTGAAAATTTTAAGAAAATCGGTTCAGCCGTTTTTGAGTCTATGAGGAACAAACAAACAAAACAAACATACAACAAACAAACCGACAAACAAACCGACAAACAAACACAAATTGATTTATATATATATACTAGCTGACACGGGCCCGCTCCGCTGCGCCTTCTTTTATTTTATATGACAATTAAAGAGCTTTAAGTGACATACCATGCTACGAAAATAGTATATTGCTTGACTAACAGTTAAACAATATAAGTGCCTTCATTTAGTTTAGGGGAGTGTACACGATGAGGCGTCCCCAAGCACATGGCCACAAAATAGTTTATCAAATTCGTTTTCTAATCGCAAATACCTTTTATTTGAGCCATATATTGGCATGGTCGAAAAATTTTTTCCCGATGGGGGGGTCCTACATTTGGATACATGGTCCTACATTTGGATATCAAATACGCATTCTACTCCCAAATACCTTTATTTAAGCCCCATATTGCGATGGTCAGTAAAAAATTGCTGTTTGTGGGGTGGTTTGGGAAAGGGGTAGACCCCCAGAAAATTGGTCCCGAAAGTGGGTATCAATTCTTGCTCTAACCCACCAATACCTCCTCAGTTACATGGTCGGTAAGTATGCCCGATTTAGGGGTGTTTTGGGGACTGGGTTGATCCCCCAAACACTAAGCCCGGAAAATATATCACCAACATGCTCTATTCTCACATATCTATATATCATTTATTTAAACCTCATATTGCCATTGGCCTCAAAATTGGATATCAAATGTGTTTTCTAATATCATTTAAACTCCTTATTGCAAAAGTCAGCAAATATTTGCTGTTTGGGGTATTGGCCCCAACAACTATAAATATTTAGTTCCACTCAGTTTAAGACCCCAATTGTCTTGGTGAGCAAATACGTCCTATCTAGGCAGATGGTCCTTAATGTTGATATCAGATACGTTGTCTACTCCCAAATACCTTAAATTTGAGCCCCATTTCTCCATAATCGACAAACATGACCGACTTGGGGAGCCTAATATTGCTATGGTCGTAAATTTGTCCCCTTTGGGGGATGATGTTTGGGGCCCCCCAAACACTTGGTCCCATATTTGGATATTAGATTCGAATTCTACACTCAAATACCTTTTATTTAAGCCCCGTATTCCCATGGTCAGTAAATAAGTCCTGTTTGGGTGGTGTTTTCGAGAAGGGGTGGACCCCCAAAAACGTGGTCCCACATTTGGATACTAGATTCGTATTCTACTCGCAAATACCTTTTATTTGAGTCCCATATTGTCATGGTCAGTAAATATGTCCGATTTAAGGGTCTTTTAGAGGTGTTTTGTGGGTTGAGGTGGTCCCCCAAACAATTGGTCGTACAATCGGATATCAGATACCTTTTCTTATCCAAAATACCTTTAATTTGAGTCCCGTATTGTCGTGATTGGTCTAAATATATGTTTGGTAGGTTTTTGGGTAGGGCGGCCCCTCTAGGTACCCCATCCGTAATTTGGAAACAACATTTTAGATATCAAAAAATGTAGTACCCTATATTCACCACGGGATCATTATGCACCATCTGTGAAAATTTCACAGAGTTCAGCCGTTTCTGAGTCTATAAGGAACAGTTTTTACAACTTTCAACACGGCTTAACTCAACAACTGTGCATTTATTAACTTAATTCAGTTTTTTGCGATGAAGTTCCATCAAGGACTAGTGTTTATTGATGGTATGGTCAATTAGTCAAGGTCGTCCAAAATCAGTTGTTGTTCCAAAAACCATTGATTTCACCACGCTCACTCAAGAAGAATTCTAAGTCAATTACGGTCACGCACGATCACGTGATTGGATTTCAATCTCACTCATGACTCACGGCCGATTCACGCGTCACACGATAGCTCACGTGGCCACCTCTAGTAGCCACCACCAGGGATTCCGCCAAAAATGTACCCTTATTAACTGAGTTTGTATTTGAATTATTTTGGTCTCAAGAAGTCATTGGCTTGTAAGTCATAAAGTAAGGTTTTGGGCCGTTATCAAAATCAGGTACAAATTTAGTCTGCTGATATCAACAAAAATCGAGAGACCGGTTTGTAAGGGAACTATACCAAGTTATAGACCGATTTGGACCGTATTTGGCACAGTTTTTGCAAGTCATAACAGAGTACTATGTGCAAGTGTTTGGGGGGCAGCCGCACTCCCTAAACACCTCCAATCGGACATATATACCGACCATGGGGTTGAAATAAAAGGTATTTGGGAGTAGCATACGAAATTAATATCCAATTTTAGGACCAAGATTCTAGAATTCTTCCCCTTCCCCCAACCCTCAAACAGGACTTATTGACTGACCTTGGCAATATGGGGCGAAACAAGTAAAAAGGCGTTAAGTTCGGCCGGGCCGAACTTTGGATACCCACCACCTGGGGTATATATGTAAACCACCTTTCGTCAAAATCCGGTGAAAAAATTAATACCTTATGTCCCATAGCAGAAATATGTGGAGGGGCTTAACTTAGCTCTTTGTCCAAAATTTCGGCAACATCGGACAATAAATTTGCTTTTTATGGCCCCAAAACCTAAAACCGAGAGATCGGTCTATATGGCAGCTATATCCAAATCTGGACCGATCTGTGCGATAATGCAGAAGTATATCAAGGGGCTTAACATAACTCACTGTCCCAAATTTCGGCGACATCGGACAATAAATGCGTGTTTTATGGGCCTAAGACCCTAAATCGGAGGATCGGTCTTTATGGAAGCTATATCCAAATCTGGACCGATCGGAGCCAAATTGACGAAGGATGTCGAAAGGCCTAACACAACTCACTGTCCCAAATTTCAGCAAAATCAGATAATAAATGTGGCTTTTATGGGCCTAAGACCCCAAATCGGAGGATCGGTGTATATGGCAGCTATATCCAAATCTGGACCGATCTGAACCAAATTGACGAAGGATATTGAGCGGCCTAACGCAACTCACTGTCCCGAATTTCATCAAAATCGGATAATAAATGTGGCTTTTATGGGCCTAAGACCCTAAATTTGAGGATCGGTCTATATGGCAGCTACATCCAAATCTGGACCGATCTAAGCCATATTAACGGAGGATGTCGATGGGCCTAAGACAACTCACCGTCCCAAATTTCAGCAAAATTGGATAATAAATGTGGCTTTTATGGGCCTAAGACCCTAAATCGGAGGATCGGTCTATATGGCAGCTATATCCAAATCTGGACCGATCTGAACCAAATTGACGAATGATATTGAGGGGCTTAACACAACTCACTGTCCCGAATTTCAGCAAAATCGGATAATAAATGTGGCTTTTATTGGCCTAAGACCCTAAATCGGCGGATCGGTCTATATGGGGGCTATATCAAGATATATTCCGATATAGCCCATCTACGAACTTAACCTGCTTATGGACAACAAAAGAATCTGTGCAAAGTTTCAGCTCAATATCTCTATTTTTGAAAAATGTAGCGAGATTTCAACAGACAGACGGACGGACATGTCTAGATCGTCTTAGATTTTTATGCTGATCAAGAATATATATACTTTATAGGGTCGGAAATGGATATTTCGATGTGTTGCAAACGGAATGACAAAATGAATATACCCCCATCTGTCGGTGGTGGGTATAAAAAAGGCATTTGTGAGCAAAATAGGAATGTAATATCCAAATGTGGAACCAAGTCTTTGGTTCCTCCCCAAAACAACCCCCTCAGAGGACAAATTTATTTGGCTCAAATGAAAGGTCTTTGGGAGAAGACGCCGAATATGATATCGTAATAAGGTAAAAAGTGTCTGTAGGGCCCCCCTTGCCCAAAGAGGACAAATCTACCCAACATAGCAATTTTGCCTCAAATTAATGGTATTTTAGAGTAGAATACGAATCTGATATATATTTTTATTGCCAAGTCATCGAGTGTCCTACCCCAACCCCCAAAACACGAATACGAAATACGAATCTAATATCCAAATATGGTACCAAGTATTTGGGGGACGCTTCGTCCCATAAACCAATGACAATAGAGGGTTTAAATAAGTTGTATTTAAAAGTAGACCACGATGCTGATAGTTTTTCAGGGCGCCCAAATCTCCCCTAAATTGGACATGCATATATACCAACCATGGCAATATGGGGCTCAAATAAAAGGTAATTGGGAGAAGAGCACTAAATTGATACCCCCTATCCCACAAACCACACCCTGTGGCCCCACTCTCACAATCCCGATGAGAGTACCGGGCTTAAATAAATTTTACCCTCCATCATAGGATGGGGGGTATACTAATTTCTTCATTCTGTTTGTAACTATTCGAAATATTCGTCTGAGACCCCATAAAGTATATATATTCTTGATCGTCACGACATTTTATGTCGATCTAGCCATGTCCGTCTGTCTGTCGAAAGCAAGCTAACTTTCGAAGAAATAAAGCTAGCCGCTTGAAATTTTGCACTAATACTTCTTATTATTGTAGGTCGGTTGCCTAAGAAGAGATGCCGGGAAAAGAACTCGACAAATGCGATCCATGGTGGAGGGTATATAAGATTCGGCCCGGCCGAACTTAGCACGCTTTTACTTGTTTTTTTTTTTTTTATAGTGGAGTACATCTTACATGGAAACATAGATGACCAATAAGGTTCATATGGGATGCAAATAAAGGTATTTAAATTGTTATACTATTTAGCGATACACAAATACGATTTTCGTAACATGGTATTTCACTAAAAGCTTTTTAACTGTCGAAAATAAATATTCAAGAGATATTTTTGTGCCATATAATGTAAAAGAATGCGCAGCGGAACGGGCTCGGTTCGAGTAGTATATATGTAGGAGAGTGGGTTGAGTGAAGTACCTCTTAAATATCGCACTGCCCAACGAATCAAATCTGTTTAGTGTTCATGCACAAATTCAGTTTAATTTATATTTAATTCAGGTGTTTGTGTGTAATTAATAGTAGAAAACTCAGAAGTAATGTAATGTTTAAATAATGACACGACACAAGCTAGCGAAATTTACATTGACATACAGCGAACGACGGACTGCAGAGCTCAACTCTCGCTCTTTTCACGACTGTTAACGCACTTACACGAGTCTGTCTATTACCATGACGCACATCCTAGACACGCACGCGCGAGTCGCTAGACACGCACCTACATATATAGTCCTATCAAACCATATTAAGTTCAGATATCGGGAGGCTTAAAGATACTCACTGTTTCAAATTTCAGTGAAATCGGATAATAAATGCAGCTTTTATGGGCTTCAGACCTTTAATCGACAGATCGGTCAATATAGCAGCTATATCTTAATATAGTCCGATCTGAAGCATATTTGAGTCCTGTGACGGGAGGCTTAAAAACTCACTGTCTTACATTTCAGAGAAATCGGGTAATAATTAAAGCATTTATCGGCTTCAGACCCTTAACCGGCAAATCGGTCTATATAGCAGCTATATCTAAATAAAATCCGATCTGAACTATAATTGGATCGGATATCGGGAGGCTTAAAGCAACATACTCTATCAAATTTCCGCAAAATTGGTTAATAAATAAAATTTGTATGGGCTTTAGACCCTTAATCGAGACATCGGAGTCTCGATTTGGCCCGTTCAAGAACTTAACCTTACGTCAATCAAAGAAACGAATCTGTTTCAAATTTCAGCTCAATATCTCGATTTTTGGAGGCTGTAGAATGATTACAACAGACAGATGGACAGACCGACAGACACACGGACGTCATTAAATCGACTTAAAATTTTACGACAATCCTAAATATGTATACTTTGTTGGGTCAGAAATGTATATTTTGATGTGTTGCAAAAGGAATGACTGTGTGGCAAACGGAATGACTATCCCAGATTGGTGGGTCAAAAAACTGACTCCCCTAATGTGGAGGAGCCACGCAAAAGAAAAAAGTAAAAACTTGCTGAGATCAGCCGAATCTTCGGAACACACCGGCATGGATTCTTCTAAAAATGTATACTAACAAAATTTAGTGGCAGGGCATATTTTTATTCTACATACCAAACTTCTGTCAAACCAGCAAAAATTAAAGCTTCTAAGAACCGAACAAGAATAATCGAGAGACCGGTTTATATGGGAGCTGCATTAGGTTATTCACTGATGTGGACCGTACTTAACAGAGTTATTGGAAGTCATAAAAGAACACTGTTTGCAAAATGTTGGCCAAATTGGACAAAAATTGCGGTTTCCAGGGGCTCAAGAAGTCAAATCGAGAGATCAGTTTATATGGGAGCTAAAGGGTTTTTTTTTTGTTTTTTTTATACCCTCCACCATAAGATGGGGGGGTATACTAATTTCGTCATTCTGTTTGTAACTACTCGAAATATTCGTCTGAGACCCCATAAAGTATATATATTCTTGATCGTCGTGACATTTTATGTCGATCTAGCCATGTCCGTCCGTCTGTCCGTCCGTCCGTCCGTCCGTCCGTCCGTCCGTCTGTCAGTCGAAAGCACGCTAACTTCCAAAGGAGTGAAGCTAGCCGCTAGAAATTTTGCACAAATACTTCTCATCAGTGTAGGTCGGTTGGTATTGTAAATGGGCCATATCGGTCCATGTTTTGATATAGCTGCCATATAAACCGATCTTGGGTCTTGTCTTCTTGAGCCTCTAGAGTGCGCAATTCTTATCCGATTGGAATGAAATTTTGCACGACGTGTTTTGTTATGATATCCAACAACTGTGCCAAATATGGTTCAAATCGGTTCATAACCTGATATAGCTGCCATATAAGCCGATCTTGGGTCTTGACTTCTTGAACCTCTAGAGTGCGCAATTCTTATCCGATTCAAATGAAATTTTGCTCGACGTGTTTTGTTATTATATCCAAGAACTGTGCCAAGTATGGTTCAAATCGGTCCATAACCTGATATAGTTGCCATATAAACCGATCTTGGGTCTTGACTTCTTGAGCCTCTAGAGGGCGCAATTCCTATCCGATTTGGCTGAAATTTTGCATGACGTATTTTATTTTTACTTTCAACAACTGTGTCAAATAAGGTTCAAATCGGTTCATAACCTGATATATCTGCCATATAAACCGATCGGGGATCTTGACTTCTTGACCCCTAGAGGTCGCAATTTTTATCCGATATGCCTGAAATTTTGTACGATGGATCCTCTCGTGTCCATCAACAAATGTGTTTATTAAGGTCTGAATCGGTCTATAGCCCGATACAGATCCCATATAAATCGTTCTCTCTATTTAAATCGTGAGCCCCAATGGGCGCAATTCTTATACGAATTGGCTGAAGTTTTACACAGGTCTCCAACATATAATTTAATTGTGGTCCGAACCGGACCATATCTTGATATCGTTTTAATAGCAGAGCAACTCTTTTCTTATATCCTTTTTTGCCTAAGAAGAGATGCCGGGAAAAGAAGTCGACAAATGCGATCCATGGTGGAGGGTATATAAGATTCGGCCCGGCCGAACTTAGCACGCTTTTACTTGTTGAGGTTAGGATTTTCATGCATTAGTATTTGACAGATCACGTGGGATTTCAGACATGGTGTCAAAGAGAAAGATGCTCAGTATGCTTTGACATTTCATCATGAAAAGACTTACTAACGAGCAACGCTTGCAAATCATTGAATTTTATTACCAAAATCAGTGTTCGGTTCGAAATGTGTTCAAATTTTGACAAATTTTGTTCAGCGATGAGGCTCATTTCTGGTTGAATGGCTACGTAAATAAGCAAAATTGCCGCATTTGGAGTGAAGAGCAACCAGAAGCCGTTCAAGAACTGCCCATGCATCCCGAAAAATGCACTGTTTGGTGTGGTTTGTACGCTGGTGGAATCATTGGACCGTATTTTTTCAAAGATGCTGTTGGACGCAACGTTACGGTGAATGAACACATTTCGAACCGAACACTGATTTTGGTAAAAAATTCAATGATTTGCAAGCGTTGCTCGTTAGTAAGTCTATTCATGATGAAATGTCAAAGCATATTGAGCATCTTTCTCTTTGACACCATGTCTGAAATCCCACGTGATCTGTCAAATACTAATGCATGAAAATCCTAACCTCAAAAAAATCACCCTTTATATCTAAAATCTGAATCGTTATGGCCCATTCGCAATCCCAACGACCTAGTATCTGTGCAAAATTTCAAGCCGCTAGCTTTACGCGATCGACCACTATCGTTATTTCGACAGACGGGCGGATCGACGGAGCTAGGTATTAAAGCTAGCTTTTCAATAAAGACGAATCAACGACTAATAAATGCAAAAAACAAGTAAAAGTGTGCTAAGTTCGGCCGGGGCCGAATCTTGGGAACCCACCAACATGGATTCTGCTGAAATATGGGAGCTATATGTGGATATAGACCGATTTGGACAGTACTTGGCGCAGTCGTCAAGAATCACCACTGAACACTATTACGGTTTCCAGGGGCTCAAAAAGTCAAATGGTTGGATTGGTTTATATGGGAGCTATATCAGGTTATAGACCGATTTGGACGGTACTTTGTACAGTTGTTGAAAGTCACAACGGAACACTATTGAACAAAAATTGCGGCTTCCAGGGGCTCAATAAGTCAAATCGTCAGATTGGTTTATATGGGAGCTATATCAGGATGGCACAGTTGTTGGAAATCATAACCTAACACGTCATGCAAAATTTCAGCCAAATCGGATGAAAAATTGAAGCTTCCAGGAGCTCAAGAATTCAAATTAGGAGATCGGTTTATATGGGAGCTATACCAGGTTCTTAACCGAGTTTTACCGTACTTGCCACCGTTGTTGGAAGTCGTAACAGAACACTGTTTGCAAAATGTTAGCCAAATCGGACGAAAATTGCGGCTTCCAGGGGCTCAAGAAGTCAAATCGAGCTATATCTAAATCTCAACCGATATGGCCTATTTGCAATCCCCAATGGCCTACACTAATATTAAGTATTTGTGCAAAATTTCAAGCGGCTTGCTTTACGCGTTCGACCGCTATCGTGATTTCGACAGACGGGCGGACATGGCTCGATTGAATCAGAATGTCGAGACAATCCAGAATATACAAGATATACTTTAATGGGGTCACAGATCAATATTTTGTAGTGTTACAAGCGGAATGGCTAGATTAGTATACCCCCATCCTTTGGTGGTGGGTATAAAAAACAGTTTCACATTTTTGGATTTCCAAACTCTACAACTTTGACCTGGAGGTTAACATGTCCGCCTATGGCCTCTAAGGCCAGAGTTCAAATCCCGGGGTGAACATCAACAAAAGTTTCAGCGGGCGTGGTTTAAAAAAGGAGGCCATTTATCATTGAGCTTAAATTTTAATTGGACTGCACTCATTGATATGAGAGAAGTATCCCCTGTTCCTTGATGTAATGTTAATGGGAAATTTAGTATTTAGTATTACTTCTAACCTAATCATCGGTTATTGACGCAGGTTGTTGAACAATTTATGACCAATCCAAATTAAGGATTAAAATGAAAATCTAACCATATATGCCTTCGTAAATCGTAAATTCGAAGCAAATCTCGGCCGAAATTTCGAAAAAAAAAGAATTAAAAGTCTATTATTCCTGAAAGCAGATGAGATATTGTAAACTTCAAGCTGATTTTTTAGGGACTTTTGAGCACTATCCATAATATCGAAAATCGAACCACACATGAAGATTTGGCAGCCCCAGCAATTTTCCGAAATGCCAAGGTTACCAAATTAAGGGCCCAGCCAAAAAGCGCCCGGACCACCTAGGGCCTTAATATTTTGCAGATTATCTCGATAACAATCAGCTTTAACCATTTCACTATCCGTTCTCAAATGGCATATCTTTGACTAGCTTTTTTCGCATCTATCCCACTATGTGGCGGTTCTTCGGTCGAATTGGATTGTTTATTGGAAACAGGCACACGAAGTGAGCCCATAGGTGTCGGTGTATATTACATAACGTGCATTTGGTGTTCATAAATTTGATGAGGAAGGATCAGATTTACATGCAGAGGTCGACCGACCCACATTATTTTATTCTTATATTTCAAGCTCTGGTTCGGTTAAATGATCTTGGTGCCTTCACATCCTTTAGCTTTGGGGCCTTATCTTCAAAACCTAAAAGGTAGATTTGGTTTAAATTATTCTATAAATTTGTTCTTATATGGTAACTCTGTCCGTGACAACCCCATCAATGACGGCTGTTATCTCTTGCTGCCAACTTCAAGCAAATTCAATACCAAAGGCCACCCTTTACTTTACTGTAAGTGGCAAGTGTATAGGAAAAGTGTACAAAACACATTTCACAAATTAATTCCATTAAAGTAATTTAAGTTTCGTATAGTGAAATGTTGAAAAGAATGTTTTGGGCGAGTATAACAGTTGAAGGAAGAACAGAAATTTTATGGAGCCAAGTATAACAAAGTGTTGCAATGAAATTACAAAGTTTCATTAAAGCGAAGGCAAAGTTGGAGTAGCTCTTTGCGTCAAAAATGAAATAAGGAAATGAAACGTAAACTTTCTTGGGTATTTTCTTAGAAAAGTATTAAATATTCTTTCCTAAAATTTATTTACTTACAACAAATTTTGACTTCAAAATTTTTTATTAGAGGTGGTTTACATTCTGTTCACAATTTTTCGGGTTAGTGTCTTCGAAAGCTGTTATTTGATTAATGCTCAGATTGGTTAGCGATTTCATAATGCTAGGCTAACCCATAGTGTAATTTTGACATATTGTCCCAATTACTACGAAAAAGTTCATAAAGTATCATCTTGCCTGGAATTTATACGAACCAGCCAGAGAGGCACTTGCTGGAAATACTTTTTATAACCTAACTAGTTGGCCCGGTGTGCTTCGCTTCGATTTGAAAATATTAAATTTTCGAATTAAATTCTCAAATACCTGTCGTTATAATCCCATATTGTCCTGTTTAGTATACATATCCACTTGGGGGATAATTTTGGGGCGGCGAGACTCCCCTGGAATAACCCCAAATTTTCATTTAAGTTTTGTATTCTTCTTTCAAATTTCTTTCGCTTGAGTTCCATATTGTCTCTTTCGGTATGCATGTCCATTGGGGCCCAAAATTTTATATAAATTTCGTTTGAACTCCTATTGCCCGGATCAGCCTATATGTCCGTTGGGGTGGGGCGGCCCCCATGGGACTTGACCTCAAATTTCTATATAAATTTCGTATTCGAATTCACTACTTTTATTTGATTTGATTTGATTTGATTTTGTTCAAATCGGTAAACATGCCATATTTGGGCGGTTTTTGGGTGTGCGGTGGGCATCCGACACTTGGAGTCAGATTTTTTTTATCAAGTTCGCACTCTACTCTTAAAAATTTCTCATTTAATGTCCATATTGTCCCAATCGGCAAACATGTCCGTTTGGTCTTCTGTTACTGTGAAAGTGGTATAGATACCTCTAATTTTTATACCCATCACTGAAGGATGGGGGCATTTTCATTTTGTCATTCCGTTTGCAACACATCTAAATATCTAGTCATGTCCTTGTCTTTAAAAATAGAGATATTGGGCTGAAACTTTGCACAAATCGTTTTTGTCCATAGGCAGGTTAAGTTCGAAGATGGGCTATATCGGACTTAGTCTTTATAAGGGGGTATAGATCGAGCCGCCGATTTAAGGTCTCAGGCCTATAAAAACCACATTTATCCAATTTTGCTGAAATTTGGGACAGTCCTCGACATCCTTTTTATACCCTCCATCATAGCATGGGGGGCATACCAATTTCGTCATTCTGTTTGTAACTACTCGAAATATTCGTCTGAGATCCCATAAAGTATATATATTCTTGATCGTCATGAAATTTTATGTCGATCTAGCCATGTCCGTCCGTCTGGCCGTCCGTCCGTCTGTCTGTCGAAAGCACGCTAACTTCCGAAGGAGTAAAGCTAGCCGCTTGAAATTTTGCACAAATACTTCTTATTGGTGTAGGTCGGTTGGTATTGTAAATGGCCATATCCGTCCATGTTTTGATATAGCTGCTATATAAACCGATCGTGTTTTGTTATGATATCCAACAACTGTGCCAAGCATGGTTCAAATCGGTTTATAACCTGATATAGCTGCCATATAAACCGATCTTGGGTCTTGACTTCTTGAGCCTCTAGAGTGCGCAATTCTTATCCGATCAGAGTTAAATTTTGCACGACGTGTTTTGTTATGATATCCAACAACTGTGCCAAGTATGGTTTAAATCGGTTTATAACCTGATATAGCTGTCATATAAACCGATCTTGGGTCTTGACTTCTTGAACCTCTAGAGTGCGCAATTCTTTTCCGATAGCAAAGAAATTTTGCACAACGTTTTTCGTTATTATATCCAACAACTGCGCCAAGTATGGTTCAAATCGGTCCATAACCTGATATAGCTGCCGTATAAACCGATCTTGGGTCTTGACTTCTTGAGCCTCTAGAGTGCGCATTTCTTATCCGATTGGGATGAAATTTTGCGCGACGTGTTTTTGTTATGATATCCAACAACTGTGCCAAGTATGGTTCAAATCGGTTCATAACCTGATATAGCTGCCATATAAGCCGATCTTGGGTCTTGACTTCTTGAACCTCTAGAGTGCGCAATTCTTTTCCGATAGCAATGAAATTTTGCACCACGTGTTTTGTTATTATATCCAACAAGTGTGCCAAGTATGGTTCAAATCGGTCCATAACCTGATATAGCTGCCGTATAAACCGATCTTGGGTCTTGACTTCTTGAGCCTCTAGAGTGCGCAATTCTTATCCGATTGGAATGAAATTTAGCATGACGTGTTTTGTTATGATATCCAACAACTGTGCCAGGTATGGTTCAAATCGGTTCATAACCTTATATAGCTGTCATTTATACCGATCTTGGGTCTTGACTTCTTGAGCCTCTAGAGGGCGCAATTCTTATCCAATTTGAATGAATTTTGGCACGTACTATTTTGTTATGATATCCAACAACTGTGCCAAATATGGTTCAAATCGGTTCATAACCTGATATAGCTGTCATATAAACAGATCTGGGGACTTGACTTCTTGAGCTTCTAGAGTGCGCAATTCCTATCCGATTTGGCTGAAATTTTGCATGACGTATTTTATTTTTACTTTCAACAACTGTGTTAAATAAGGTTCAAATCGGTTCATAACCTGATATAGCTGCCATATAAACCGATCTGGGATCTTGACTTCTTGACCCCTAGAGGTCGCAATTATTTTCCGATATAACTGAAATTTTGTACGACGGATGACCATCAACAAACGTGTTTATTATGGTCTGAATCGGTCTATAGCCCGATACAGACTCCATATAAATCGTTCTCTCTATTTTACTTCGTGAGCTCCAATGGGCGCAATTCTTATACGAATTGGCTGAAATTTTACACATATAATTTAATTGTGGTCCGAACCGGACCATATCTTGATATCGTTTTAATAGCAGAGCAACTCTTTTCTTATATCCTTTTTATAAGATCCGGCCCGGCCGAACTTAGCACGCTTTTACTTGTTAAAATTAAAAATATTTAAAACAAATGAATCGGCGCTGAGTTCGGCCGGGCCGAACCTCGGTAAACCCACCACCTTGGGTATATATGTAAACCACCTTTCGTCATAATCGGGTGAAAAATTAATAATTTATGCCCCGTAGTAGCTATATCGAAATATGGTCTGATTTAGACCAAATTCGGCACGGACATTGAGTGGTCAAAAAAGACGAAGAAGTCATCGTTCAATTTTGTAGTACAAAATATTGGTTTTTTTGGAAGCTATATGCAAATATAGACCGATCTGCACCGTATACAACATGGATGTCGAAAAGACTAACATTAATCATTGTAGGAAATTTCAGCGAAATCAGATAATAAGTGCGCCTTTTATGGAGCCAAGACTTGAAATCGAAAGATCGGTCTATATAGCAAATATATCCTTATCTGAACCGATCTGAGCCAAATTGCAGACAGATGCCGAATGGCCCAACGCAACTCACTGTCCCAAATTTTGCCGACATCGGACAATAAATGCGTCTTTTATGCGCCCATAAACTTAAATCTAGAGATCGGTCTATATGACAGCTATATCCAAATCTGTTCCGATGTGGGCTAAATTGCAGACAGATGTCAAATGCCGCAAAAAGCAAAATTTTATTGAAATTTTGGCTTTGAAAAGTAATTTCGAGATTAGGTTGTCTATAGAAAGTTTTTCGCTGAAATTGAGTCCTTAAAAAATTCATTAAAATTTTGTACTGACAAAAAATGTTTTTAATTTTTTTATAAAATTTTTGTCTGTTCAAAAATTTAATTAAAACAGTGTCTTTATACAAAATTTAATTAAAATGTTGTCTTAAGAAAAATTTTAAAGAAATTTTGTCGTTAGAAAAACTTGATTAAAATTTGTTTAGAAAAATGTTCATTTAAATTTAGTTTTTTCAAAGAATTTAATTACAATTCCTTCCTCAAGAAAATTAATTTTAAGGCAGCCCTGGCCTCAGCAAAATGATGTCTTTGTACAATAGAATATTATAAATATGACATTTTATTAATTTTAAAAATTTTTATTGTATTTTTTTTGTTTAGAATAAATTTAATTTCCATTTTTTCTTTAGACAAAATCGTTTTTGGGGAGAGGCTCAGGGTACGTCCCTGACTGCCATATAAAATGCTTTTGTGTTTTCTTGAGCCTCTAGACGTCGCAATTTGTCTGAAATTGTTTGAGATGTTTTGTTAGGACTTTCATTAAGTATGGTCGAAATCGTTTCAAAACCTGATATAGCCACTCTTGGATCTTGATTTCTTGAGCCTCTTGACGGCGCAATTCTTAACCGATTTTGTATTAGGTGTTTTATTGTGGCTTCCAAATCGGTTTGTAGCCTGATATGGCTGCCATATTAACTGAACTCGGATCTTGACTTCTTTAACTACAAGAGTGCGCAATTTTTATCCGATTCAGCTGCAATTTTGTATTATTACTTCTATTATTTCCAACATCCAAACCAAGTATGGTCCGAATGTGTCCATAACCTGATATGCATAGCTCCAATAGCTTGGCAACGTTTATCTTATTTTTTTTCTTGTCTATAAAGAGATACGCCTTGCCTTGACAAATGAGATCCATTGAGGAGGGCATATAGCATTCTTGCCGGCAGAACTTAACATGGTTTTGCTTGTTAGATACTAGATTAACAAAACCTGGGCCCCTTTTGCATGATCGCTCGATACGACTATTTGGGGTGCCTTGGAACGACCCCATAGGTACTTCGACGCAATTTTTAATCAGATATTCAAATTCTACTCCCGAAAACCATTGATTTGTGTCCCAAATCATCCCGATCGGTCAACTTTTGATTTTACGCGATACTTTTGCGTCGGTTTTGGGCTTGGAACGGCCCTCTAGATGCAAATGCAAATTTGCCCATGTACATTCCATTAAGGAACTGGGCAAACTTCTCACAAATCAATGAGTGCTGTCCGATTCAGTTTTAAGCTCAATGATAAAGGACCTCCTTTTTATAGCCGAGTTCTAACGGCGTGCGTAGAGCGACACCTCTCTGGGGAGAAGTTTTTACATTGCAAAGTACCTCACATATGTCACTAGCATTAGGAGAGGATAACCACCGCTGAAAAATTTTCTGTTGTTCCTGCCTGGATTCGAACCCAGGCGTTCAGCGTCATAGGCGGTCATGCTAACCTCTGATCTCTTCTAGATATTTTGACTCAATTTGTATTCAACTCTCAACTACCTTTCATTTAAGTCCCATATTATCCCTATCGAATGGAATTAAAACCCAACCTTTTAGTTATGAACAAGTAAAAGCGTGCTAAGATCGGCCTGGCCGAATCTTGGAAACCCACAATGGATTCTGCTATACAAAATAAATTAAATCTATTCTACGTACCAAATGTCTGCAAAACCACAAAAAAATTAAAATTCTACGAACCGAACCGAGACCAATTTATATGGGAACTATATCAGGTTATGGACTGATTTGGACCGTGCTAGGCAGAGCTGTTGTAAGTTGTAATAGAACACCGCATGTAAAATCTCAGCCAAATCGGAAAAACATTGCGGCTTGTAAGCACTAAAGAAATCTAATCAGCAGATACGTTTATATAGGAGCTATACCAGGTTATAGACTGTGGACCATAATTGGCACAGTTATTGTAAGTCATAGCAGAACACCATATGCAAAATTCCAAATCGGACAAAAAGTGCGGTTTGTAGGGGCTTAAGATGTCAAATCGGGAGATCGGTTTATATGGGAGCTATATTAGGTTATGAACCGGTTTGGACCGTCATGGTACAGTTATTGGAAGTCGCAACAGAACACTATCCGCAGCCAAATCTAACAAAAACTGGGGCCTCCAGTGGATCAAGAATTCAAATCGGGAAATCGGTTTATATGTGAGCTATATCCAAATCCGAACCGATGTAGTCTATTTGCAATTCCCAACGACCTACATCAAAAGTAAGTGTCTGTACAAACTTGGTTAGAGTTCTGCAAATGGACTGTATTTACGTTTGAAAACTCCAAGATTGTAAAGTTGGCCGTAGGATATAGAAAGAGAGTAAGGAAATAAAACACAAGGACTTAAGTATGCTGTTTAAAGGTTTATTGGATTCGCTGATTCTTACCGCTTCGGCCGCTTGTCGCTCAATATACAAAGGATACAATGTAGGAAGCCAGCGAGCATTAAAAAAGTGCATGTCATTTTAAATTCAGCTAGAATATGGAATAAACGCTAATATGGAGACTAATTATCCAATTGAGTAAAAGCTTTTATTCATTTGGCTGAGCTTTGATAAGGAGTTTCTATATATTTATAAATATACTAGCGGATCCGGGCCCGCTCCGCTGCGCCTTCTTTTACTTTATATGGAACAAAAGTTTCCTTGGAATATTTATTTTCGACAATTGAAGATATTTAAGTGAAATACCATACTACCATAATAGTATATCGCTGCGATAATAGTATATCGCTTGACTAACAGTTTAACAATATAAGTGCCTTTATCTGAATCCCATATGATCTTTATTGGACCACGAATTTATGTTTGGATGTAAGGTGTACTCCATTCTTAAAATACTTCATTTCAGATCGATATTCTCATGATATCTGATTTAGTGGTGTTTTCGGGGGAGAGGTGGTCTCCTAGATACTTGGCACTGAAAAAATGTCAGGATCGTGCTCTCTCTAAAATACCATTCATTAAAACCCCATATTGCCATTGGCTTAAGAGGAGTTTACAGTATTAGTATGAGGAGTCCCCCAAACACATGGCCCCAAAATAAGTTATCAAATTCGTTCTCTAATCTCAAATACCTTTCATTTGAACCTCATATTGGCATGATCGAAGAACTTTAACCCTTTGGGGAAGGGGTGATGCCAAATACATGGCCTTACACTTGGATATCAAATTCGTATTCTATTCCCAAATACCTTAATTCTAGCCCCATATTGCGATGCACAGTGGGCCAAATGGCAAAAAAATTGGAAATAAGTCTACAACTTTTTATCTGTTGATTTTAGCCATACAAAATGTTCTAGACATTTGTAGAGGAGGACATAGGCTTTCAGAAAAGTGCTGTTGTTGGTCCATATCTTTAATACAGGGTGAGCTACAGGGTGTCAAAGTTGACCACTTTTGACTTCTCCAAGCTTCTGGGGGCCATAACTTTTGATCTACTCAACCGATTTACATGATTTAGGACTCTAGAGAAAGAGCTTGACAAGATCTAAAAAACTTATGCATAAAGTACCATGCCATCGTGTACTGTTAAGGAGTTATGAATTGTTTAATTTTAAAATATGAAAATTTGGCCTTGGTTTTTTTCAGTGTTTTTTTAATAACTCCGTCAATTTTAAAGCTATAAACTTCATACTTCACACAAATTATGCCAGCATATGTGTGCATAAAATACAAAAGGAATCACGTGAATATCTTTAGCGGTTTAAAAATGGCATCGTTTTCAATATGAAAAATATTTTTTTTGTCAAAAAATTGCAAAATTTTTCAAAAAAGATACTCCCATTTCCTTTAAGTTTTCGCAAACTTTGGCCATCAAAGCATTATCATTTCTTTCCATTTTCACAAAGTCGAGGTATTAAGAAAAGTTTTAAGTGCTAATTTGGCTAATTTCGATATCAAACAACACCGTTATCTTAAGACCAAAATGGCCAATTTTTTTACTAAACTTCAAAAGTTTCTCACTGGAAAAAAAGTTCCACGGGGATTTTTTCGCTTTTTTTGAACTTAAATGAAAGCTTAAAATGTTCCCAACATTTTAAGGTATGTCTCGCCATATCCTAGCCATAAATGAGATCGTAGCGATCAAAATACTGAAAAAAGTCAATTTTCAAGTAGTGCTATATTCATTGCTAAAAAACAAGTATTACGTCACATTTTATTGCAAAGATGTTAAATAAACTTTTATTTGGTAACACTTCTTCTACAAAACACAAAAAGAATCATGGAAATATCTCTATTCTATTCCATTTTATGGAACCGGCAATAAAAAAGTCAATTTTTCAAAAAAGTCGAATTTCCCAAATTTTGTTTTTGTTGTCCTAATTGCACATGACACACTATAGCCATATTTACGCAACATACCTTATCGTAAAGGAAATTTTCATACCTTTCCAACAATGTATAAAACATTTCTCAACTCGGATTCTATCTACTCTAAAATTCATTTACACTTCATTAAACTCTATATAAAAATGTCTATTTGTGAAATGGAACCTTATATGGGGCCTACACTAAAACATTGATAGATTTGCCCAGGGTTTACAATACAAATGTGTTAGAATAAAAAAAGGTCTCCTGCCAAAGTTTAAAAAAATTGGAATAAAAATATGTGTTTTAGAGCGAAAACACTTCGCATCGGCGTGCGTTTGTATAGTACCTACATCTATTTTTAATGTAAGCTGATGATTTTTGAATAAAAAGTAACCTAGAAATATACCTGCATATATATATATATTTGTGTTAAGATTTGATGCAGACAAATGTTACCTGTTTCGCTATGTCGAATTCCCAGGAAATCCACCGTATCAATGAATGTGAAAAAACCTACCCATAAAAAATTCATTGTCATTTTTTTTAACCAAATTCGAGTCCAGGTAAATAATTATAGAAGAGTAAGTAAAAAGAGGCACTTTGGACCCCTTTTTACGATTGCGTCTGATACCTGAAATGGGTCATTAATTGTGAATATATTGCATAAATATTTGAACAAAATCCAAATTTTCTTCATTATATTTTGTAGAGGCGTAAAGGACATTTATAAGTTATGGAAGTCATACTGAAGTATTCCACTCTTTCGAAAATTGTATGGGACATCAAAAATGATTCCAAATCATACACGGAGTCATTTAAGGAACTTGTTTACACTTTGGACCACATATATGGAATAAGGCTAAATAAAGACGCTTTAGACAAACTTGAAAAATTCTACAAATCATTTGAGAGAAGGTTGCCAGAATGTTCATTCGCAAAAATCAAGTTTTTCAAAATGTATGAGAAGTGGCTGAAATCGGATATACTTATTGAAATTAAACCGCTGATTCCCGGCCGGCCTAGCAAAGCATACGACGAAGTTACGGAGAAAACCAAAAAGAAAAAACAAGAGGAACTATTGGCGGCACATCCGCCAAATTTAATAAAAGATACGTTCAAAACAGCATTGTTAAAAACACAACCAAAAAATGTTGGACGAATTGTCGATGTTTTACCATTAGCATCTCCGAAAAGGGTAAAGAGAATGGTAGAAAGTATTCCAACTCCAAAATCGACTACAGAATTCACGGAGGAAGATGCACTGGCCCTGATTTTGAACCTAGGCCTCTCAAGAAACAAATACTCAACAATGAGGAAGGCTCTTCGTGAAAAAGGATGGGGTTGTTTACCCTCAAAACATAAATTGTACAACACCAGGACGAAAATGGTGCCATCAAATATATACGTGGACGAATTAAAAGCAAGAGTGAAACTTGCTGATCTTGTTGAAAATACAGCTGTTAGAATTATTTCTAATTTTACTGAAGAACAGTTGAACACATGTAATAATTCCGAAGTGGTTTTGATCAGCAAATGGGGTTGTGATGGATCATCTGGATTTTCCGAATATAAGCAACAAACAGAAATAGATACCAACTTCGCATCAATTTTCATGGCATCATTAGTACCATTGAGAATGAGATTGTACAAGGACCAATCTTCATCATCGAAAGAAAATGCATTTCAAGATATATGGATAAATAGAACACCTGGGTCAAAATATTTATGTCGCCCAATTCGGTTTGAGTATACAAAGGAAGACCGGAACACAACACGATCTTTGGTGAACGAAATAAAGGAAGAAATTGCTGCATTACCCATGATTGTTATAAACCAATTGGGAAGAAATATAAAAGTTTCGTTTCAACTACAACTCACTATGATCGATGGAAAGGTGGCAAACGCATTAACTGGCGTTATGTCCAATTGGAGATGCAATATTTGTGGCAAGAAGAATGGGCAATTCGAGGACAAGTCTGATGAAAATTTAGTAAACGAAAATGCGCTCAATTTCGGTATTTCGCCCCTGCACTGTAGAATTCGATTCATGGAGTATTGTTTGCATTTATCGTATGACCTTAAATATCGGACTAGCCCTGGAAACCGCGATGTCTCTGCTAGAAACAACCAAGATCTTCACAAAATGAGGCAGGAAGAGAAGAATCGAATCCAGTTGGAGTTTAAACAAAAGGGACTTATAATAGATAAACCTCTTTACGGATACGGAAGCACAAATGATGGCAACTCGGCAAGGCGGTTTTTTGAGGACCCCGTATCGACATCTAAAATAACCGGTCTTGATGAACACTTGCTAAGACGATTCAAAGTGATTTTGGCTGTAATCAATAGCAAAAAGATGATAAATTCAACCAAATTTGAAGCTTATAGTAATGACACAAAAAACATTTTATCTGATTTATATTCGTGGAAAGCTTTAACACCGACAGTACATAAAGTCTTACATCATGGCAAGGAAATTGTGGAATACAACATACTTCCGTTAGGAGAACTTACAGAAGAAGCTCAGGAATCCCGTAATAGAGATGTTAAACAGTTCCGGCTTTTCAATACCCGAAAGAGCACCAAATTTAACCAAAATTATGATTTACTTCAATATTTATTGTTATCGTCTGATCCGGTACTATACAGCATCAGAACTAAATGGCTACCAAAAATATGTGACGATATAGATAAGGACGATCCCGATGCCATTCAAATTAAAGAGCTTTTAAATTTTGATACCTTAGATTATTTGGTAGAGAATAAAATCAAATAATACAAAACTAAAATGCTTTTTTATTTTGGGAGTAGCTAATATACATATAAACGCACGCCGATGCGAAGTGTTTTCGCTCTAAAACACATATTTTTATTCCAATTTTTTTAAACTTTGGCAGGAGACCTTTTTTTATTCTAACACATTTGTATTGTAAACCCTGGGCAAATCTATCAATGTTTTAGTGTAGGCCCCATATAAGGTTCCATTTCACAAATAGACATTTTTATATAGAGTTTAATGAAGTGTAAATGAATTTTAGAGTAGATAGAATCCGAGTTGAGAAATGTTTTATACATTGTTGGAAAGGTATGAAAATTTCCTTTACGATAAGGTATGTTGCGTAAATATGGCTATAGTGTGTCATGTGCAATTAGGACAACAAAAACAAAATTTGGGAAATTCGACTTTTTTGAAAAATTGACTTTTTTATTGCCGGTTCCATAAAATGGAATAGAATAGAGATATTTCCATGATTCTTTTTGTGTTTTGTAGAAGAAGTGTTACCAAATAAAAGTTTATTTAACATCTTTGCAATAAAATGTGACGTAATACTTGTTTTTTAGCAATGAATATAGCACTACTTGAAAATTGACTTTTTTCAGTATTTTGATCGCTACGATCTCATTTATGGCTAGGATATGGCGAGACATACCTTAAAATGTTGGGAACATTTTAAGCTTTCATTTAAGTTCAAAAAAAGCGAAAAAATCCCCGTGGAACTTTTTTTCCAGTGAGAAACTTTTGAAGTTTAGTAAAAAAATTGGCCATTTTGGTCTTAAGATAACGGTGTTGTTTGATATCGAAATTAGCCAAATTAGCACTTAAAACTTTTCTTAATACCTCGACTTTGTGAAAATGGAAAGAAATGATAATGCTTTGACGGCCAAAGTTTGCGAAAACTTAAAGGAAATGGGAGTATCTTTTTTGAAAAATTTTGCAATTTTTTGACAAAAAAAATATTTTTCATATTGAAAACGATGCCATTTTTAAACCGCCAAAGATATTCACGTGATTCCTTTTGTATTTTATGCACACATATGCTGGCATAATTTGTGTGAAGTATGAAGTTTATAGCTTTAAAATTGACGGAGTTATTAAAAAAACACTGAAAAAAACCAAGGCCAAATTTTCATATTTTAAAATTAAACAATTCATAACTCCTTAACAGTACACGATGGCATGGTACTTTATGCATAAGTTTTTTAGATCTTGTCAAGCTCTTTCTCTAGAGTCCTAAATCATGTAAATCGGTTGAGTAGATCAAAAGTTATGGCCCCCAGAAGCTTGGAGAAGTCAAAAGTGGTCAACTTTCACACCCTGTAGCTCACCCTGTATTAAAGATATGGACCAACAACAGCACTTTTCTGAAAGCCTATGTCCTCCTCTACAAATGTCTAGAACATTTTGTATGGCTAAAATCAACAGATAAAAAGTTGTAGACTTATTTCCAATTTTTTTGCCATTTGGCCCACTGTGCGATGGTCATTAAAAAATTGCTATTTGTGAGGTATTTTGGGAAAAGGGTAGACCCCCAGAAAATTGGTCCCGAAAATGGGTATCAAATTCATTTTCTAATCTCATTTAAACTCCTTACTGCAAAAGTCAGCAAATATGTCCGGTTTGGGGTATTGGCCCTAAAAACTATAAATATTTAGTTCCACTCTCTTTAAGACCCAAATTGTCTTGGTGAGCAAATACGTCCTATTTGGGGGTTGTTATGGTGGTGGGACGTCCGCCAGACAGTTGGCCCCTAATGTTGATATCAGATTCATGGTCTACTCCCACATACCTTTAATTTGAGCCCCATATTTCCATAGTCGGTAAACATGACCGGCTTGGGGGTTGTTTTGGGGGATGGGAGGCCACTCAGTGAGTTGGCCTTGAAAATATATATCGGATTCGTGTTACACTTGGTATTTCATTAAAAGCTTTTTAATTGTCGAAAATAAATATTCCAAGGAAACTTTTGTTCCATATAAAGTAAAAGAAGGCGCAGCGGAGCGGGCCCGGGTCAGATAGTGTGGTATAAAAATTCGGTCACAAAAATTAACTATAATTTCTCCGTTTGGTTTTGGTTTTGTTTTTATACCCTCCACCATAAGATGGGGGGTATACTAATTTCGTCATTCTGATTGTAACTACTCGAAATATTCGTCTGAGACCCCACAAAGTATATATATTTTTGATCGTCATGAAATTTTATGTCGATCTAGCCATGTCCGTCCGTCTGTCTGTCCGTCCGTCCGTCTGTCTGTCGAAAGCCCGCTAACTTCCGAAGGAGTAAAGCTAGCCGCTTGAAATTTTGCACAAATACTTCTTATTAGTGTAGGTCAGTTGGTATTGTAAATGGGCCATATCGGTCCATGTTTTGATATAGCTGCCATATAAACCGATCTTGGGTCTTGACTTCTTGAGCCGCTAGAGTGCGCAATTCTTATCCGATTGGGATGAAATTTTGAACGACTTGTTTTGTTATGATATCCAACAACTGTGCCAAGTATGGTTCATATCGGTTTATAACCTGATATAGCTGCCATATAAACCGATCTTAAGTCTTGACTTCTTGAGCCTCTAGAGTGCGCAATTTTTATCCGATTGGAATGAAATTTTGCACGACGTGTTTTGTTGTGATATCCAACAACTGTGCCAAGTATGGTTCAAATCGTTATATAACCTTATATAGCTGTCATATAAACCGATCTTGGGTCTTGAATTCTTGAGCCTCTAGAGGGCGCAATTCTTATCCAATTTGAATGAATTTTGGCACGTAGTATTTTGTTATGATATCCAACAACTGTGCCAAGTATGGTCCAAATCGGTTCATAACCTGATATAGCTGTCAAATAAACAGATCTGGGGACTTGACTTCTTGAGCTTCTAGAGGGCGCAATTTCTATCCGATTTGGCTGAAATATCGCAAAACGTTTTTTTATTGTTACTTTCAACAACTATGTCAAATAAAGTACAAGTCGGTTCATAACCTGATATAGCTGCCATATAACCCGATCTGGGATCTTGACTTCTTGAGCCTCTAGATTTAGAATTTGCCTGAAATTTTGGATTCTCTCATGACCATCAACATACGTGTTTATTATGGTCTAAATCGGTCTATAGCCCGATACAGCTCCCATATAAATCGATCTCTCTATTTTACTTCTTGAGCCCCCAAAGGGGCAATTCTTATTCGAATTGGCTGACATTTTACACAGGTCTCCAACATATAATTTAACTGTGGTTCAAACCGGACCATATCTTGATATCGCTCTAATAGCAGAGCAAATCTTTTCTTTTATCCTTTTTTGCCTAAGAAGAGATGCCGCGAAAAGAACTCGACAAATGCGATCCATGATGGTGGAGGGTATATAAGATTCGGCCCGGCCGAACTTAACACGCTTTTACTTGTTATTGATTAAAAATGTCTCTATTTCGAAGACTTGACAAACTAGTTAGCCAAATTGTTAGTATTATTGGTGTCAATGTCTCCTCTAACATTAACTTTTTACATAAATGGGTTTTGGTTATATACCTTTTCCTTGACACTACCTAGACTGTTGGGACATATATGTCCCATCCGTCCTCAAAGGTATCTAAGCGTCAATTTGTGACCTGCTCCTATATATTCATTTCTTAGAGTTAAATATAAATTTTTAATTCATAAAAACACAAAAAACTTTAAGTAATAGACAAAACAATAAAATTAACTAAATAAAAGCCTCTAAGTGTTTTGTACACTTTTTTTTGACGCTCGCTGTATACTCCACCACACTAACAACCCCTCCGCAATCGCGCATGAATTATTTTTGTTATGCATTGTAACCCCTCGTCATGGCACTTTATGTTGATCTAGCCATGTCCATCCGTCTGTCCGTCCATCCGTCTGTCAGTTGAAAGAATGCTAACTTTCGAAGGGGTAAAGATAGCTGCTTGCAATTTTGCACAAATACTTTTTATAGGTGTAGGTCGGTTGGGATTGTAATTGCGCCATATCGGTCCATGTTTTGATATAGCTGTCATTTAAACCGATCTTGGATCTTGAGTTCTTGGGCCACTACAGGGCGCAATTTTCATCCGATTTGGCTGAAATTTTGCACGACGTGTTTCGTTATGACTTTCAACAACTGTGCAATGTATGGCTCAAATCGGTCCATAACCTGATAAAGCTGCCATATAAACCGATCTGAGAGTGACTGACTTCTTGAGCCTCTATAGGGGGCGAATATGGTCTGAAGCGGTCTATAGCCCAATACAGCTCCCCTATAAAACGATCATCCTATTTTACTTTTTGAGCCCCTAAAGGGCGTATATCTTATTCGATTTGGCTGAAATTTTACACAGTAACTTCTACAATGGTCTCCAACATTATTTCCATTATGGTCCGAATCGAACCATAACGTGATATAACTCCAGTAACATAGCGATTCTTTTCTTTTATCCTTTCCTTTGTTTGCCTTAAAAGAGACACCGAGAAAAGAACTCGACAAATGCGATCCATGGTATATAAGATTCGGCCCGGCTGAGCTTAGCACGCTTTTACTTTTTTCTAATAGAAGGAACAACATTTTTACCATTTTGGATACACTTAACTTAGTACATAGGACTATTGTAAGAACGAATATGCAAAAAATTAAAACTTTATCAAGCGGTTAATTATTAATCTTCAAAGGGTTAAAATAGTTTTATATATGTCTTTTGTGACTGGGACTGCGAAGAAAGTTTTCCTCCAGATATTTTAAGCAAGCGAATGATATGTCTCTTTTTATACCCTCCACCATAAGATGGGGGGTATACTAATTTCGTCATTCTGATTGTAACTACTCGAAATATTCGTCTTAGACCCCATAAAGTATATATATTCTTGATCGTCGTGAAATTTTATGTCGATCTAGCCATGTCCGTCCGTCTGTCTGTCGAAAGCACGCTAACTTCCGAAGGAGTAAAGCTAGCCGCTTGAAATTTTGCACAAATACTTCTTATTAGTGTAGGTCGGTTGGTATTGTAAATGGGCCATATCGGTCCATATTTTGATATAGCTGCCATATAAACGGATCTAGGGTCTTGAATTCTTGAGCCTCTAGAGTCCGCAATTCTTATCCGATTGGAATAAAATTTTGCACGACGTGTTTTGTTATGATATCCAACAACTGTGCCAAGTATGGTTCAAATCGGTTTATAACCTGATATAGCTGCCATATAAACCGATCTTGGGTCTTGACTTTTTGAGCCTCTAGAGTGCGCAATTCTTATCCGATTTGAATGAATTTTGGCACGACTTGTTTTGTTATGATGTCCAACAACTGTGCCAAGTATGGTTCAAATCGGTCCATAATCTGATATAGCTGTCATATAAACCGATCTTGGGTCTTGACTTCTTGAGCCTCTAGAGTGCCCAATTCTTATCCGATTTGAATGAATTTTGGCACGACGTGTTTTGTTATGATATCCAACAACTGTGCTAAATATGGTTCAAATCGGTCCATAATCTGATATAGCTGACATATAAACCGATCTTGGGTCTTGAATTCTTGAGCCTCTAGAGTGCGCAATTCTTATCCACTTTGAATGAATTTTGGCACGTAGTATTTTGTTATGATATCCAACAACTGTGCCAAGTATGGTTCAAATCGGTCCATCATTTATATAGCTGTCATATAAACCGATCTTGGGTCTTGACTTCTTGAGCCTCTAGAGGGCGCAATTCTTATCCAATTTGAATGAATTTTGGCACGTAGTAATTTCTTATGATATCCACCAACTGTGCCAAATATGGTTCAAATCGGTTTATGTCCTGATATAGCTGTCATATAAACCGATCTTGGGTCTTGACTTCTTGAGCCTCTAGAGTGCGCAATTCTTATCCAATTTGAATGAATTTGGCACGTAGTATTTTGTTATGATATCAAACAACTGTGCCAAGCATGGTTCAAATCGGTCCATAACCTGATATAGCTGCCATATAAACCCATCTGGGATCTTGACTTCTTGAGCCTCCAGAGTTCGCAATTATTATCCGATTTGCCTGAAATTTTGTACGACGGTTTCTTTCATGACCATTAACATACGTGTTTATTATGGTCTGAATCGGTCTATAGCCCGATAGAGCTCCCATATAAATTGATCTCTCTATTTTACTTCTTGAGCCCCCAAAGGGAGCAATTCTTATTCGAATTGGCTGACATTTTACATAGGTCTCCAACATAAATATAATTTAATTGTGGTCCAAACCGGACCATATCATAATATCGCTCTAATCGCAGAGCAAATCTTTTCTTATATCCTTTTTTTTGCCTAAGAAGAGATGCCGGGAAAAGAACTCGACAAATGCGATCCATGGTGGAGGGTATATAAGATTCGGCCCGGCCGAACTTAGCACGCTTTTACTTGTTAAACTTTAAAAACTACTCATCGTTGGCATTGAATTGCCAAGTATGTTCTTGAATATCATTATGAAGGTCTGTAGCTTTTTCTTTTAACATGAGCCTGCCCACCGGAATCTTTCGTCTCTCATATTTAAAAACAATCGGTATAATGTTTTCTCCTTCTTTGGGTAATCGTAATGTTAACACATTAAATAATAGCATTTTTATGTTATTTGATTCCACATAGTGTACAATAGATATTTTTAACCCAAATTTATTTGCTAAATTTATAATACCTGCACGTTTTTCGAAATGTTCAAAAATAGCTAATTTTTCTGTTAAAGTTAAAGAATATTTATAATTTTTCAATTTAAATAAATGTTTTAGAAATGAACAAGTAAAAGCGTGCTAAGCTTATATACCCCTCCACCATGGATCGCATTTGTCGAGTTCTTTTCCCGGCATCTCTTCTTAGGCAAAAAAGGATAGAAGAAAAGAGTTGCTCTGCTATTAAAACGATATCAAGATATGGTCCGGTTCGGACCACAATTAAATTATATGTTGGAGACCTGTGTAAAATTTCAGCCAATTCGTATAAGAATTGCGCCCATTGGGGCTCACGAAGTAAAATAGAGAGAACGATTTATATGGGATCTGTATCGGGCTATAGACCGATTCAGACCATAATAAACACGTTTGTTGATGGTCATGAGAGGATCCATCGTACAAAATTTCAGGCATATCGGATAATAATTGCGATAAGAATTGGCACAGTTGTTGGATACCATAACAAAATACTACGTGTCAAAATTCATTCAAATTGGATAAGAATTGCGACCTCTAGGAGTCAAGAAGTCAAGATCACAGATCGGTTTATATGGCAGCTATATCAGGTTATGAACCGATTTGAACCTTATTTGACACAGTTGTTGAATGTAAAAATAAAATACGTCGTGTAAAATTTCAGCCAAATCGGATAGGAATTGCGCCCTCTAGAAGCTCAAGAAGTCAAACACCCAGATCTGTTCATATGACAGCTATATCAGGTTATGAACCCATTTCAACCATACTTGGCACAGTTGTTTTATATCATAACGAAACACTTCGTGCAAAAATTCATTCAAATCGGATAAGAATTGTGCCCTCTAGAGGCTCAAGAAGTCAAGACCCAAGATCGGTTTATATGGCAGCTATATCAAAACATGGACCGATATGGCCCATTTACAATACCAACCGACCTACACTAATAAGAAGTATTTTTGCAAAATTTCAAGCAGCTAGCTTTACTCCTTCGGAAGTTAGCGTGCGACAGACGGACGGACGGACAGACGGACGGACATGGCTAGATCGACATAAAATGTCGCAACGATCAATAATATATATACTTTATGGGGTCTCAGACGAATATTTCGAGTAGTTACAAACAGAATGACGAAATTAGTATACCCCCCCATCTTATGGTGGAGGGTATAAAAACGGGTTTATAAGATATAAACATTGGAATCCCAAAATTATAACAACTACCCTGTATTTTTAGATTTCAACACTTTCGTCTAAACTTATTAAATTTCCCATAAACATTCAATTACGGAAAAGGGGATACAACTCACATATCAATGATAAGGTGCCTTTTGTTATTGCAGAGTCCGGACGGCGTGCCGCATAGCGACATCACTTTGTAAAGAAGTTTAAAATACCTCACAAATATAGCCAGCATTAATCAGGGGAGAACCACCAATGAACATGCCAACCTCTGTGAAAACGGTGGCCTCAAAACTGTTTGGGTAGAAAAAATCCGTGTAGGTAGATAGAATCCGTTAAAATTACAAAAAGGATGTTCATATTTCAAATTTTTTGCTTATTTTGGAGAATTCAGTTGAAAAAAAGTTCTTACATTGGGGTTGATCGTATAACAGGATGATCATATATCTGCGAGTGCACTTTTTATGTATAAATGGACAGAATATCAAACTCTTAATTTTCGGCGATAAATTTAAATTAAAACAAGTAAAAAGGCATTAAGTTCGTCCGGGCCGAACTTTGGATACCCACCACCTCGGGTATATATTTAACCACCTTTCATCAAAATTCGGTGAAAATTTCATACTTTATGTCCCATATCAGTTATATTAAAATATGTTCCGATTTGGACCAAATACTAATAAGTACAGTAGATATATCCAAAAAAAAAAACGATCTGAACCACATACGACACGGCTGTCGAAAAGCCTAACATAAGTCACTGTGTCAAATTTCAGTGAAATCGGATTATAAATGCGCCTTTAGGGGGCCAAGACTTTAAATCGAGATATCGGTCCACATGGCAGCTATACCCAAATCTGGACCGATTTGGGCCAAGTTGCATAAAACTGTCGAAGAGCCTAACACAAAGCACTATTCAAAATTTCGGCGAAATCGGACAATAAATGTCTCTTTTATGGGCCCAAAACCCTTAATCGAGAGATCGGTCAATATGGCAACTATGTTCAAATCTGGACCGATCTGGGCCAAATTGAAGAAGGACATCGAAGAGCATAACCAAACTCACTATCTCAAATTTCAGCGACATCGGACAATAAATGCGTCTTTTATGGCACCAAAACCTAAAACCTAGATATCGGTCTATATGGCAGCTATATCCACATCTGGACCGATCTGTGCGATGTTGCAGAAGTATGTCAAGAGGCTTAACGCAACTCACTGTCCCGAATTTCGGCAACACCGGACAATAAATGAGCATTTTATGGGCCCAAAACCATAAATCAAAAAATCGGTCTATATGACAGCTATATCCAAATCTGAACCGATCTGGACCAAATTGAAGAAAGATGTCCAAGAGCCTAACACAACTCACTGTCCCAAATTTCAGCAAAATCGGACAATAAATGTGGTTTTTATGGGCCTAACACCATAAATCGGAGGATCGGTCTATATGGCAGCTATATCCAAATCTGAACCGATCTGGACCAAACTGAAGAAAGATGTCGAAGGGCCTAACACAACTCACTGTCCCGAATTTCAGCAAAATCGGACAATAAATGTGGCTTTTATGGGCCTAAGACCATAAATCGGAGGATCGGAATATATGGCAGCTATATGCAAATCTTAACCGATCTGTATCAAATTGAAGAGAGATGTCCAAGGGCCTAACACAACTCACTGTCCCGAATTTCAGCAAAATCGGATAATAAATGTGGCTTTTATGGGCCTAACACCATAAATCGGAGGATCGGTCTATATGGCAGCTATATCCAAATCTGAACCGATCTGGACCAAATTGAAGAAAGATGTCCAAGGGCCTAACGCAACTCACTGTCCCGAATTTCAGCAAAATCGGACAATAAATGTGGCTTTTATGGGCCTAACACCATAAATCGGAGGATCGGTATATATGGCAGCTATATCCAAATCTGAACCGATCTGGGCCAAATTAACGAAGGATGTCGATGGGCCTCACACAACTCACTGTCCTAAGTTTCAGCAAAATCGGATAATAAATGTGGCTTTTATGGGCCTAAGACCCTAAATCGGCGGATCGGTCTATATGGGGGCTATATCAAGATATAGTCCGATGTAGCCCATCTTCGAACTTAACCTGCTTATGGATAAAAAAAGAACCTGTGCAAAATTTCAGCTCAATATCTCTATTTTTGAAGACTGTAGCATGATTTCAACAGACAGACGGACAGACGGACGGACATGTCTAGATCGTCTTAGATTTTTACGCTGATCAAGAATATATATACTTTATAGGGTCGGAAATGGATATTTCGATGTGTTGCAAACGGAATGACAAAATGAATATATATATATATATGAAATATATATATATATAAAAAAAAATGGAAGAATATCTGAATAAGTGCTTAGATTCCCCCTACATTCTGAATTGGCCACACAATTGGCCTCTTATGCTCCTAGGTGATCTGAATTTTTCAATAGATTTATTTTCTTCAATACTTTATTTTGCCTCCGCTATAAATTGTATTTCTCCCATGAAGACTTTTTTATTTTCCGACCGTGCCAATTTGTGCAAAGTGCTAATTTTGTGGCACACCTTTGCATGCATCTATAACAAATAAGCATTTAAATGGCAAATGTATTGCGAAAGGATAATTAGAGAAAATTATTTTGTCGACGATGCAAATAAAAGTTTGAGACATCTTAACCAGCTCCAACGCAAATGCACCAAATACTGCGAAATAATTAAAATACAAAAAGACAAAGGGAGTGGGGGGACTGGAAAAACTGGCACAACGAAATGTAATTACTCTCATGCTCGTACACCTACACACAGGTTTTTAAAGCAGGATGAAGGTAACTGCTGGTTGCTAGGATTTCCAACTAAATAAGCAGTAACATTTTGTACCACACATTAGGCGTGGACAGTGGATGGAAACTAAGCGATTATTAAAATTGCAGGCTAGCTTTCTTATACTTTTGGTTTCTATACTTCTATAGCTTAATAGAAGCAAACCAAATTAAATTCTATTTGTAAATTTCATCTTGAGAGTAATTGTTAAATATATTTTGTATGGATTATTGAATAATGACCATAGTACAAGATTGCGTATACTTTGTTTAGCGAAATGAAAATACGTATACGAACCAAAGAACTAAATTTGTAAATATCTGAGTTGAATATGCTTCATAGCGGATCATATGAGATATAGCTTCCATATACACCGATCACCAGATTTGATCTTTTGAGCCCATGGAGGACGCAATTTTAATACGATTTGGTCAAATCTGCCAAATCGATTGGCAAACCAATCTGCGGATTTACATTCTAAAGTGGTCCAAATATTTGAACACCACATGTAAAATTCCAGTTCAATCGGACAAAAAATGCGGCTTGTAACGGCTCAAGAATTCAAATGTGGAGATTGGTTTATATGGTAGCCATATCCGAATCGGAACCGATATGACCAATTTGCAATCGCCGACGACCTACATCAGTATTAAGTATCCGTGCAATTTCAAGCGGCTACCTTTACGCGTTCGACCGCTATCATGATATCGACAGACGGACGGTCGGACGAACATGGCTCGATCGACTCAGAAAGTCGAGAGGATCAAGAATATACAGTCTTTATGGTGTCTTAGACAAATATTTCGAGGTGTTACAAACGGAACGACTAGATTAGTATAGCCGAAAGCGGGTATACGAATGTCGAAAGCGAGGTAACTTTCGAATGAGTTAAGCTAGCCGCTTGAAATTTTACATAAAATCTTCTTATTAATGTAGATCAGTTGGGATTGTAAATGGGCCAGATCGGTTCATGCTTTAATATAGCTATCATATAAACCGATCTGGGATCTTGACTTCTTGTGCTACTAGAGAGCGCAATTCTTATCCGATTCGGCATGAAGTGTTTTGGTATGGCTTCCAACAACTGTGCTAAGTATGGTTTAAATCGGTCTATAACCTGATATAGCTGCCATATAAACCGTTCTGGGATTTTGACTTCTTGAGCCTCTAGAGGGCGCATTTATTATCCAATTTGGCTGAAATTTTGTACAATTGTCTATAGCCTGATACAGCTCTCATATAAATCGATCTCCCTTTTCCTTCTTGAGCCCCTTAAACGAGCAATTCTTATTCGAATTAGCTGAAATTTTACACAATGACAACTATTATGATCTCCAACATTAAATTTTGGTCCGAATTTCGGACCATAACTTGATACATCTCCAGTAGCATAGAATTCTTTGCTTTTATCCTTTATTTGCCTTAAAAGAGATACCGGGAAAAGAATTCGCCGAATGCGATCCATGGTGGAAATCTATTTCCGGCCCGCAAAGTATATATATTTCGGATAGTCGTAAAATTCTAAGACGATTTAACCATGTCCGTGTGTCTGTCCGTCTATCCGTCTGCCCGTCCGTCTGTTTTAATCACTCTACAGGCTTCAAAAATTGAGATATTGAACTCAAATTTGGCACAGATACGTCTTTTTGATGCACGCTGGTTACGTTTTTGAACGGGCCAAATCGGATCATATTCGGATATAGCTGCTATATAGACCGATTTTCCGATAAAGGGTCTAATGCCGTAACCGAAACGAATGACACTAGTTTTGAGATAAAGCGAAGAATAATACTGGCAAACAGATGCTACTTTGGACTAAATAAGCACTTTAGAAACAAGGCGACCTCTCGACAGACGAAGATTACACTATACAATACACTGATATTACTCGTGTTGTTATATGGTTCTGAGGTATGGGTACTTGAAAGCAGACGAGCCAGTGCTTGGAGTATTTGAGAGAAAGATTCTTTGCAAAATATATGGACCAGTTTGCGTTAATGGAGAATATAAGCATAGTATGAACCACGAGCTGTATGACGGCGATAGCTTAGTTACACGCATCAAAATACAACAGCTGCGTTGGCTTGGTCATGTTGTCAGAATGGATAAAAAAAAGCCCCAGCAAGAAAGTATTTTGAAGGCAAACACGGTGGTACACGCAAACCAAGAAGACCAAATGTCCGAAGGAAAGATGAAGTGGTGGGAAACACCTCGAAAATTAGTGTCAGAGATTTTTGAACGATCGCAGAAGACCGAGTCGCTTGGAACGCTTTTCTACGTTCGGCGAGTGGAACAAATGTTTTGTCATAGCCAATTAAAGTAATAGTAGTTAGATCTTAATCATACTTGATTTAGGTGAGGAGAAGCTCTAGATAAGTCACAGTTCGAAATTTAGGGTAATTAGTTCGAAAACGGGCAATTAGTTCTCCGTTCATATGTTTAAGCCCTAATTCGAATGATCGATCTGTATGACAGCAACATTAAAATATGTTCAGCCAGGCAGCCATTAAATCCATCGAAAACGTATTTCTGAACACAAAACTGCCTTCGACTGTCGCATATCTCTCAACGAGATGACTGAACAGTTCAAAATTCACCAGTTCTGGGTTCCGGGCCACAGAGATATCCCAGAGAATTGTAAAGCGGATGAGCTTGCGAAACTAGGAACTACCCTACACATTCAAGGGGTACTCGAATCAGTGGGTATGCCTCCAGCAACATGTAAGATAAGTTTTCAGGACCAGGCCCGAAGGACAACGAATAATATTGTAGATGGTCACAAAGAGGGAGCTGTGAGCATTCCAAAACTGTGTGGCCTAGTCTAGACTTAGACAGACGTGTCAGTTATTGTGTCCGTCATGACAGGTCACTGTTTAATTGGAAAACATGCTGACAGACTTAAGGTTGCAACAAACGACTTTTGCAGAAGCTGTGAGGACATCGAAGAAGAAGAAACTGAATTACAACTTCTGTATGTGTGTGTCCCGCACTATCAATAAGAAGGAGTTCCACTTTAGGTTCTCATTTCTTTGAGAACCTGCTTGATTTAGCGGATGTGTACATTCGCAAGTTATTGAGCTTTTAAAAGCGATCTGGATAGTTCAACGGTAGGAACTGAAAAGGCATCTTCCTTCTTCTGTTCCTGTGGTATCACAATAGACGAAAACATTTAAGTAAGACTGATGACAGACTGCCACTTAAACTTAAGCTAAACCTAACCTATATCAGGTTATCAACCGATTTAAACCATACTTTACAAAGTTGTTGGCAGTCATACCAAAATGATAATTCAAATAATTCAACCAAATAGGATAAGAATTGCGCCCTCTAGAGGCTCAAGAAGTCTAATCGGCAGATCGGTTTATATGCCCTCCAGAAGCTCAAGAAATCTGGTCGGCAGATTGGTTTGTATGGCGGCTATATCAGGCTATGGACTGATTAAAACCATACTTGGCACAGTTGTTAAAAATCATACCTCAAAATTTCAGACAAATCGGATAAGAATTGCTCCCTCAAGAAATCAAAATCCAAGATCGGTTTATATGGAAGCTTTATCGGGTTATGAACTGATTCAGACCATACTTAGAACAGTTGTTGGATGTCTTACCAAAACGATATGTGAATAAGAATTGCGCCCTTCAGAAGCCCAAGAGGACGAGATCCAAGATCGGTTTAAATGGCAGCTATATCAGATTATGAACCAAATTGAACCATTTACAATCCCAACTGACCAAATAAATAAGATATATTCATGCAAAATTTCAACCAACTCGCTTTACTCCTTCGAAAGTTAGCATGCTTTCGATAGACGGACGGACGGACATGACATGGCGATCAAGAATATATATACTTTATGGGGTCTTAGCATATTTTGAGGTGTTACAAACCGAATAACGATACCCACCATCCTACGCTGTTTTTATGCCCTCCAATAATGGTTAGGGGATAAACTTATTTCGTCATTATGTTTGTAACAGAGACCCCATAAAGTATATATATTCTTGATCGTTGTGAAATTTTATGTCGATCTAGCCATGTCCGTCCGTCCGTCCGTCTGTCTGTCGAAAGCACGCTAACTTACGAAGGAGTAAAGCTAGCCGCTTGAAATTTTGCACAAATACTTCTTATTAGTGTAGGTCGGTTGGTATTGTAAATGGTCCACGTTTTGATATAGCTGCCATATAAACCGATCTTGGGTCTTGACTTCTTGAGCCTCTAGAGTGCGCAATTCTTATCCGATTGGAATGAAATTTTGCACGACGTGTTTTGTTATTATATCCAACAAATGTTCCACGTATGGTTCAAATCGGTTCATAACCTGATATAGCTGCCATATAAACCGATCTGGGGTCTTGACTTCTTGAGCCTCAAGAGTGCGCAATTCTTATCCGATTGGAATGAAATTTTGCACGACGTGTTTTGTTACGATATCCAACAACTGTGCCAAGTATGGTTCAAATCGGTCCATAACCTTATATAGCTGCCATATAAACCGATCTTGGGTCTTGACTTCTTGAGCCTCTAGAGGGCGCAATTCCTAATCGATTTGAATGAATTTTGGCACGTAGTATTTTGTTATAATATCCAACAACTGTGCCAAATATGGTTCAAATCGGTTCATAACCTGATATAGCTGTCATATAAACAGATCTGGGGACTTGACTTCTTGAGCTTCTAGAGGGCGCAATTCCTATCCGATTTGGCTGAAATTTTGCAAGACGTTTTTTATTGTTACTTTCAACAACAATGTCAAATAAAGTACAAGTCGGTTCATAACCTGTAATAGCTTATATATAAAATGATCTGGGATCTTGACTTCTTGAGCCTCTAGAGGTCGCAATTATTATCCGATTTGCCTGAATTTTTGTACGACGTATTCTTTCATGACCATCAACATACGTGTTTATTATGATCTGAATCGGACCATAGCCCGATACAGCTCCCATATAAATCGATCTCTCTATTTTACTTTTTGAGCTCACAAGGAGCGCAATTCTTATTAGAATTGGCTGACATTTTACACAGGTCTCCAACATAAATATAATTTAATTGTGGTCCAAACAGGACCATATCTTGATATCGCTCTAATAGCAGAGCAAATCTTTTGTTATATCCTGTTTTGCCTAAGAAGAGATGCCGGGAAGAGAACTCGACAAATGCGATCCATGGTGGAGGGTATATAAGATTCGGCCCGGCCGAACTTAGCACGCTTTTACTTGTTTGTTTCTTTGTTTGTTTGTTTGTTTGTTGGTTTGTATTTTTGTGTGTTCCTTATAGACTCAGAAACAGCTGAACCGATTTTCTTGAAATTTTCAAAGATGGTGCATAATGACTCCCCCTTATCCTAATTTTCAGAAACGCCAGATCTCGGAGATGGGTGTTGCGATTTAAGCGAAATTTTGTGAGCTTTCATAAAGTACCCTAAAAATAAAAATTTTGGTATCCAAATTTCATATGGGGTACCTAGGGGGGCTGCCCCACCCTAAAACCTACCAAAAATATATTTTGACCAATCACGACAATATTGGACTCAAATGAAAGGTATTTAGGATGAGAAAACGTATTTGATATCCAATTGTCGGACCAAGTGATAGGGGGACCACCCCAAGCCCCAAAACACCTCTAAATCGGACATATATACCGACCATGGCAATATGGGAATCAAATTAAAGGTATTTGCGAGTAGAATACGAATCTGATATCCAAATGTGGGACTACGTTTCTGGAGGTCCACCCCTTCCCCATAACACCCCCCAAATAGGACTTATTAACTTACCATGGCAATATGGGGCTTACATAAAAGACATTTGAATGTAGAATACGAATTTGATATCCAGATGTGGAACCACATTTCTGGGGGTCCACCCCTTCCCCAAAACACCCCCCAAACAGGACTTATTTACTGACCTTGGGAATATGGGGCTTAAATAAAAGGTTTTTGAATGTAGAATACGAATCTGATATCCAAATATAGGACCAAGTGTTTGGGGGCCTCCTCTCACCAAAAACATCCCCCAAAGGGGACAAATTTACGACCATAGCAATATGGGGCTCAAATGAAAGGTCTTTGGGAGTAAAGCACGAATTTGATATCAATATTCGGGAAAAGTGTCTATCGTCTATTGTGTCTATTTGCTGACCATTGCAATATGACGCTCAAATAAGAGGGTTTTTAAAGTGGAACACGAATCCGATATATATTTTCAAGGCCAACTCATTGATCCCCAAACGCACCTCCCAAGCTGGTCATGTTTGCCGACTATGGAAATATGGGGCTTAAATTAAAGGTATTTGAGATTAGAAAACGTATTTTGGGGCCATGTTTTGGGGGACGCCTCATCCTCTAAACTTCTCTTAAGCCAATGGCAATATGGGGTTTTAGTAAATGGTATTTTTTCAGTGTCAAGTATCGGGGGGACCACCTTTTCCCCGAAAACAACACTAAGTCAGACATCATGAGAATATTGGGCTGAAATGAAGTATTATAAGAATGGAGTACACCTTACATCCAAACTTAGATTCGTAGACCAATATAGATCACATGGGATTTAGATTTAAACAAATTTTATAACCTATTTTGGGGACATGTGTTTGGGGGACGCCTCAGATAAAGGTACTTATATTGTTAAACTTTTAGTCAAGCGATATACATTTTTCGTAGCATGGTATTTCACTACAAGGTCTTTAATTGTCGAAAATAAATATTCCAAGGAAACTTTTGTTCCATATAAAGTAAAAGAAGGCGCAGCGGAGCGGGCCCGGGTCAGCTAGTAGCTCCATATAAACAGATATCCCTAATATATACCTTGAGCCTGTGGAGGGAGCAATTCTTATCCGATTTGGATGAAACTTTACACGACGACTTCTTGTATAACCCTTAACAACCATGCCATATATGGTCTGAAACGGCTAATAACCTGCTATAGCTCCCTTATAAACAGATTTCCCGATTTTATTTTTTGACCCACTATAGGGAGCAATTCTTAACTGATTTGGCTGAAATTTTGCACAATGAATTCCATTTTTGTGTGGCCAAAATCGGTTCATTATTATTTAAAACTGAAATACCAAAGTCACTCTTCATTATCCTTTTTAAACCCACCACAGTAGGATGGGAGTTTACTAATTTAGTCAATCCGTTTGTAACACCTCGAAATATTCGTCTAAGAAGCCATAAGGTTTATATACTTAATCGTCTCGATATTATGAGCCGATGTAGCCATGTCCGTCTGTCCTGCAGTCCGTCCGACAGTCTGTCAGTTCGACCGACCGTCCGTCAGTTCGACCGACCGTCCGTCTGTCGAAATCACAATAGCGGTCAAAAGCGTAAAGCTGGCCGCTTGAAATTTTGCACGGATACTTAATATTGATGTAGGTCGTTGGGGATTGCAAATGCGCCATATCGGTTCAGATTCAGATATAGCTCCGATATGAACCGATATCCCGATTTCACTCCTTGAGCCCCTGGAAGCCGGAATTTTTATCGGATGACTGTTATGACTTCCAACAACTGTGCCAAGTACGGCCAAAATCAGTCAATGACATGATATAGCTCCCATGTAAACCGGTCTCTCGATCATCCTTGTTCGGTTCCTAGAAGCTTTAATTTTTGCTGATTTGACAGAAGTTCGGTATCTCGAATAAAATTACGCCGGGGGATCGGTTTATATGGGAGCTATATCACGTTTTAGACCGATTTGGACATTAGTAAGCACAGTTGTTGGTATTCACCACGAAACACTACAAGCAAAATCCAAATCCAAAATCCAAATTCAGCCAAATCGGACATAAATTGCGGCTGTCAGGGGCTCAAGAAATTAAATCCGGAGATCGGTTAAAGTCGGAGCTATATCAAGATATAGGCCGATTTGGACCGAACTTAAAACAGTTATTGGGAGTCAAACCAGAACACTACGTGCAAAGTTCCAGCCAAATTGGACAAAAATTTAGGCTTGTTAGGCTCAAGAAGTCAAATCGGGCTGTCGGTTTATATAGGATCTATTCCATCGGTTATATACCGATTTGGACCTTACTTGGTACAGTTGTTAAAAGTCATATTAGACACTACAAGCAAAATTTTAGCCAAGTCGGACAAAAATTGTGGCTTTCAGGAGGTCAAGAATTCAAATCATGAGATCGGTTTATATGGGAGCTATATCATGTTATATAGCAATTTTTACCGCACTTAGCACAGTTGTTGGTAGTCATAACAGAAAACTACATGCAAAATTTCAGCCAAATCGGACATAAATTGCTGCTTTCAGGGGCTCAAAAAGTCAAATCGGGAGATCAGTTTATATGGGAGCTATATATGGTTATGAACCGATTTCGGCTTCCATGGTATTAAGAATTCAAATCTGTAGATGGGTTTATATGGGAGCTATATCTAAATCTGAACCCATATGGCACATTCGCAATTCTCAACGATCTACATCGTTATTAAGTTTCTGTGCAAAATTTCAAATTTCAAATTTCGCAATTCTCAACGATCTACATCGTTATTAAGTTTCTGTGCAAAATTTCAAGTGGCTAGCTTTATGCGTTCGACCCTGTGGTCGTCCGTGATTTCGACAGACGGACGGACATGGCTAGATCGATTCAGAACGACGAGACGATCAAAAATATATATTCTTTATGGGATCAAAAGAATATATATTTATATTTCGAGGTGTTACAAACGGAATGACCATTTTATGGTGGTGGGTATAAAAAGTAACCTCGTAACAGAAGGCTAATGTCAGGAATTCCGTGCTTCTTACAAAATCCTTTATTGTTTTCCATTCCACGGACCCTATTTTGATTCATGTCTGGTATTGTGTCCCCACCTAAGTGCCAACGTCTCCTCACCCTCCTACATGCCCTACACATGCTTTCACTGGTCCCACGGATTTTACATAAGTGAGCTCGTAGTCGTACGTGTCCTGTTATGATACCGAAAGCTACACTGACCTCCTGCCAATTTCCTTTCAGTAATAGCCTCGTCTTCTTACAATCCGGATCTCCCCATAGGATTTTCGTTGTCCTACCGACCATTTTACTATTCCACAGTATTACATGTGCGTTCGTAGCACACCCTTAACTCGGACTTTGTCGACCCGAAAAGTTTCGGGTTAGCCAAGTTAATAGACGGCAGTGCTCTGGCTTCACTTCCAAATCGTCTGCTTTCGCAATCTAACTCTACTATGACCAAGACTGTTCTTGACCCTACCGTCCTGGTTATTATTGCCCTGATGGCCAGTTTACTGTCCGTCATTTCCATTATTGAGAAAGTCGGTGATGGTCTCGTCGATTGTCGTTTTTTAGTTAGGTGGTATTGAGTCGCCTGTCACTTCAGGGAGGGACGTCTCATTATGAGGATCTTTGCCTATCCTAGTCTTCCCAATCTTGAAAGAGACAGCCTTCCGAATTAGCTACTCCTTCCCTTGATGAAGACCTCCTTTGTAAGTTGGGTGATGTCCGTCTTTCTCCCCAGGTCGAGCTTTGCGATCCAGGGATTGTGGATACCTCCGACGAGCTCTTTGACGGTATAAATTCATTCTGCTGATGCAAAGCTCTACTGCAGCATCAAGATGTTTTCTTTATACTCGCAGCTCATCATATGTATGAGTGGACCCTCATCAGAGTTGCAGACATGTACGAAAACCCGCTCGTTAACCAGATTCTCCACTTGGGACCGATGATTTGGTGGAATCCCACCGGGTACAGTGCCGATATGGATGACTGCATAAGTCAGCTCATCTTTGTTGTACTTCCTTGCCATTCTGGAGTAAGGGGGCGGCTTCTAACCTTTCTCAGCAACCATCTTCCCCTTCCTTGACGGCTGTGACAACCTTTTGGAAGTCACAGAACTCCGTGAAGTCTCAGGTGCCGTGCTGGCTTCCTTCGTTCCTGTTCCGACTTTGTCTTCCTTCGCAGGACACCTGCGGGAGGGCTGGCCTTGTCTTCCCAGATACTTGAAAGAGAGGAGTTCTTTTTCAGCATTTTAGCAGTGATGTACTCCTAGGGAGATCCGATTCTCTTCTCAGCTTCCGTAGAATTACCTGGAATGTCAGTTCTATCCCTTCCAGCTTCTTGCACTTTCGCCCGATTGCGCTGCCGATGCATTTTCCTCTGTCTCCTTCGTCGCACACCGGATTGCCTTATCGGTGTTCTTGTGAGCTTAGCAAAGTCCTCCCCCACTTCTGCCGTCATCTCTACGATGACTGTTTGACCTCTACTTAAAAGATGGAGACGAACTGTGCATCCCTCTGGTTTATTCTTCTCTTCCTCTTTTGTAAGACGTTGCATTAAAATCTACTATATTCATTCGACCCTTTTCAGAAATGGCCAGCAAATCCTGACAGAGTGTATAGTCCATAATCCGCTATTTGTCCTCGATGAGTATGAGTGGCAGAAATTACTGTTATACCCAAAAGAGTAGATCGGATTCGATGTGTAACTCAACAGATCATTGATAAGAACAACAGAAGGAGAAAAGACCGAGTCCTGTGGTACATCTGCGGTCATTTTATGCTCATCTACAACGACCGTATAGTCCGAACTCTGAGCACCGAAAGCGACAAGCTTTGATAAGAGTGCACCGAGCCAGACCCTATAAAATGCATTGGAGATATATAGGGCCACTATTATACTCTCACTAAACCGACTCCAGCATTCCGACAGAAATTCCATTAGGTCGCCCGTGAAGCAATTCATTCGGAAGCCGATGTGTTCGTCGCTTACAAGGCCATTCGACTCCAAATCTGGAAAAATCTGGGCCAATTAAACAAGGACGTAGAGTGTTCTACCACAACTCTCTGTCCTAAATTTCAGCGAAATCGGACAATAAATTTGGCTTTAATGGAAAGAAGACCTTCAATCGGTCTGAATGGGGGCTATTTTAAAATATAGTCCGATAAAGCCCATTTTCGAATTAACCTGCCTATGGAAAAAAATTTGTGCAACGCTTCAGCTCAACCTCTCTTTTTATACCCTCCACCATAAGATGGGGGGTATACTAATTTCGTCATTCTGTTTGTAACTACTCGAAATATTCGTCTGAGACCCCATAAAGTATATATATTCTTGATCGTCGTGACATTTTATGTCGATCTAGCCATGTCCGTCCGTCTGTCCGTCCGTCCGTCCGTCCGTCCGTCCGTCTGTCCGTCCGTCCGTCCGTCCGTCCGTCCGTCCGTCTGTCTGTCGAAAGCACGCTAACTTTCGAAGAAGTAAAGCTAGCCGCTTGAAATTTTGCACAAATACTTCTTATTAGTGTAGGTCGGTTGGTATTGTAAATGGGCCATATCGGTCCATGTTTTGATATAGCTGCTATATAAACCGATCTTGGGTCTTGACTTCTTGAGCCTCTAGAGTGCGCAATTCTTACCCGATCAGAATGAAATTTCGCACGACGTGTTTTGTTATGATATCCAACAACTGTGCCAAGTATGGTTCAAATCGGGCCATAACCTGATATAGCTGCCATATAAACCGATCTTGGGTCTTGACTTCTTGAGCCTCTAGAGGGCGCAATTCTTATCCGATTGGAATGGAATTTCGCACGACGTGTTTTGTTATGATACCCAACAACTGTGCCAAGTATGGTTTAAATTGGTCCATAACCTGATATAGCTGCCATATAAACCGATCTTGGGTCTTGACTTCTTGAGCCTCTAGAGGGCACAATTCTTATCCGATTTGAATGAATTTTTGCACGAAGTATTTCGTTATGATGTCCAACAACTGTGCTAAGTATGGTTGAAATCGGTCCATAACCTGATATAGCTGTCATATAAACAGATCTGGGGATTTGACTTCTTGAGCTTCTAGAGGGCGCAATTCCTATCCGATTTGGCTGAAATTTTGCATGACGTATTTTATTTTTACTTTCAACAACTGTGTCAAATAAGGTTCAAATCGGTTCATAACCTGATATAGCTGCCATATAAACCGATCTGGGATTTTGACTTCTTGACCCCTAGAGGAAGCAATTATTATCCGATATGCCTGAAATTTTGTACGACGGATCCTCTCATGACCATCAACAAACGTGTTTATTATGGTCTGAATCGGTCTATAGCCCGATACAGATCCCATATAAATCGTTCTCTCTATTTTACTTCGTGAGCCGCAATGGGCGCAATTCTTATACGAATTGGCTGAAATTTTACACAGGTCTCCAACATATAATTTAATTGTGGTCCGAACCTGACCATATCTTGATATCGTTTTAATAGCAGAGCAACTCTTTTCTTATATCCTTTTTTTTTGCCTAAGAAGAGATGCCGGGAAAAGAACTCGACAAATGCGATCCATGGTGGAGGGTATATAAGATTCGGCCCGGCCGAACTTAGCACGCTTTTACTTGTTTTATACTCTCCACCATAGGATGGGGCACAAAAATTTCGTCATTCCGTTTGTATTACCACGAAATATTCGTCTTAGACCCCATAAAGTAGATATAGTTTTGATCGACATGATATTTTAAATCGATTATTTAAGTCGTATAAACCGATATCCCGATTATTCAATTTGCCTGAAATTTTCGAGGTGATATTTTCCTATGATTTGTACGGCATGAAAATTATGGTCCATATCGGTCAATAATTTCATATAGCTCATATGCTTTTGAAAAAGTAATTCAAAGAACTTGACAAATGCGATGCATGGTGGAGGGTATATAAGATTCGGCCCGGCCGAACTTAGCACGCTTTTATTTGTTAAAGACTGTAGCGTGATTTCAACAGACAGAGGAATAGGCGGACAGACGGACAGGACTGGCTAGATCGTTTTAGATTTTTAAGATGATGAAGAATATATATACTTTAAAGGGTAGGACTTGGATATTTCAATACGTTGCAAACGGAATGACGAAGTGAATATACCCCCACCCTTCGGTGATAAGTATAGCATGATGCATAAAGAATGCAGTGATAGGAGTTACCAAGAGGTGCAAAAATATTAATTTCGTGCCTTTCAGGGTTTGAAATCAAGCCCATGGAAACATGCGATATGTGTCGGTTTGTTCACTAATTGGCCCTCCGGAGTCGTATGGCTCGAATGGGAAAGCCAGGGAGAGTTTTAGACATTGAAATCCACATCTACAACGATTTCACTGCCCGGAAAATCCTCAAAAGTATTTATAATGGAATCAGAAAGGGCGTCAAATCGGTTCATGGAAGCCTCTCTCACCTTCCTAGTGTGAACTTCTACAATATATAGAAATCCGAAGTGCAGTATATGTGTTCCAATCCCGAATTTAACCCAAGGGGCGTTAAATTCTGGATCCTGTGGGTACAGGTGTTATCGTCTTTGGAAGACTACATCATTACGTATATATGATACGGATCCTCTGTGTGAAATAAAAAGAGACTGAGCGTGGTACACAGTGATGTGTAAATCCTGTGGATCAGAATCGTTACGCCCCTGGGTCTCATGTAGAGCTAGAATATTAGGACGGTGAAAATGGAAATGTGCATGCACTGCAAAAACATGTTTGTTCTCAGCTGTCATACATTGAATGCATTCGAAATCCACCCATACTACAATAGACTACAATAGCTCATGCTAAATGTAGTAGAGAAAAGAAACTCGTTCACTCCTCTCCTTAAAATACCCACACTGTTTAGTGTAGTGCCATAAGTAGTGGGAGCTTGATAAACGAAACTTTTGTACTAAATTTCATAATAACCCATTCACAAATGATCATTATGTTCGTAAAACATCGAAGTATCCATTTCGTAAAATTCAAAGACGATTTAACGATATCTGTGTGTCGGCCTCTCTGTGTGTATGGGGGTCCACTTCACTGTGATCCAAAACAGAAAAATCCTCTAAATCCTTCGGATTGCTTGCCAAAACACTATTTATTGACCGATTGGATTTTCCTGGTCTAACGGTCTTAAATGATAAAAATATAATTTTCAATTATTATTTTAATAATATAATATTCAATTTTTATTTTGAATATTAATCATCCAGCATGTATTTTTGTTATGACAACCTATCGGTCCTTTGAAAAAAAAAAACACAAGTAAAAGCGTGCTAAGTTCGGCCGGGCCAAATCTTATATACCCTCCACCATGGATCGCATTTGTCGAGTTCTTTTCCCGGCATCTCTTCTTAGGCAAAAAAAAAGGCTATAAGAAAAGATTTGCTCTGCTATTAGAGCGATATCAAGATATGGTCCGGTTTGGACCACAATTAAATTATATGTTGGAGACCTGTGTAAAATGTCATCCAATTCGAATAAGAATTGCGCCCTTTGTGGGCTCAAGAATTAAAATAGAGAGATCGCTTTATAGGGGAGCTGTATCAGGCTATATACCGATTCAGACCATAATAAACACGTATGTTAATGGTCATGAGAGAATCCATCGTACAAAATTTCAGGCAAATCGGATAATAATTGCGACCTCTAGAGGCTAAAGAAGTCAAGATCCCAAATCGGTTTATATGGCAGCTATATCAGGTTATGAACCGATTTGAACCATATTTGGCACAGTTGTTGGATATCATAACAAAATACTACGTGCCAAAATTCATTCAAATTGGATAAGAATTGCGCACTCTAGAGGCTCAAGAAGTCAAGACCCAAGATCGGTTTATATGACATCTATATAAGGTTATGGACCCATTTGAACCATACTTAGCACAGTTGTTGGATATCGTAATAAAACACGTCGTGCAAAATTTCATTCCAATCGGATAAGAATTGCGCACTCTAGAGCCTCAAGAAGTCAAAACCCCAGATCGGTTTATCTGGCAGCTATATCAGGATATGGACCGATTTGAACCATACTTGGCACAGTTGTTGGACATTATAGCAAAACGCGTCGTGCAAAATTTCATTCCAATCGGATAAGAATTGCGCACTCTAGAGGCTCAAGAAGTCAAGACCCAAGATCGGTTTATATGGCAGCTATATCAGGTTATAGACCGATATGGCCCATTTACAATACCAACTGACCTACACTAATAAGAAGTAATTGTGCAAAATTTCAAGCGGCTAGCTTTACTCCTTCGGAAGTTAGCGTGCTTTCGACAGACAGACGGACGGACGGACGGACGGACGGACAGACGGACGGACAGACGGACGGACATGGCTAGTTGGGCATAAAATTTCACGACGATCAAGAATATATATACTTTATGGGGTCTCAGACGAATATTTCAAGTAGTTACAATCAGAATGACGAAATTAGTATACCCCCCATCTTATGGTGGAGGGTATAAAAATAGGAATTTCGTTGCGGTTGTTTGAGATATTATTTTTTAACTTTCCCACCTAAGGCTTGGTATTATATTCTTTTTTCGGAATAGTCGCGGAAATTATTAATTGTTCCGCTAGCGGAATTTGACAGTTATGTTATGTTTTTATTTTCATATATACATATATTTCATAAGACATTTTTTATCCGCACTTATTTTCATTATTTTTTTCGCAAGTAAATAAAATAAATTTCTGCCAAATCGGATGAGAATTGCGCCCTCTAGAGGCTCAAGAATTCAAGATGCGAGATCGGTTTATATGGCAGCTATATCAGGTTATGAACCGATATGTGCCACACTGACACAGTTATTGGAAGTCATAACAAAACACTTTATGCAAAATTTGTATTAGCTCAAGAAGTCAAGATGCAAGATCGGTTTATATGACAGCTATACCAGATCGTGAACCGATTTGAATCATACTTAACACAGTTATTGGAAGTGCTACCTTAACATTTCGTGCAAAATTTCACTCAAATTGGACAAGAATTGCGCCCTCTAGAGGCTTAAGAAGTCAAGACAAAAGTTCGGTTTATACGGCAGCTACATTAAAACATGGGCCGATTTGACCCATTTACAATTTTTGCAAAACTTTAAGCGACTAGCTTTACTCTTTCTAAAGTTAGCGTGCTTTCCACAGACGGACGGACGGACATTGCTAGATCGACTTAAAATGAAACGACGATCAAGAATATATATAGTTTATGGGGTCTCAGACGCATATTTTAAGGTGTTACAAACAGATTGACGAAATTAGTACACCCCCATTCTATGGTGGAGGTTATAAAAAAGGAATTAACAAGTAAGAGTGTGCTAAGTTCGGCCGGGCCGAATCTTATATATCCTCCACCAAGTTTCGCATCTGTCGAGTTCTTTGCGCAGTATCTCCTTTTAGGCAAACAAAAAATAATGAATAAGGACGGAGGGTGATCGGTTTATATGGTATATGGAGATTGGTTTATATGGGAGCTGTATCAAGCTATAGATCGATTCAGACCATATTGCACGCGTATGTGGAAAGTCATGAGAGAAGCCGTTGTACGAAATTTCTGCCAAATCGGATGAGAATTGCGCCCTCTAGAGGCTCAAGAAGTCAAGATCCCAGCTCGGTTTATATGGCGACTATATCAGGTTATGTACCTATTTGCGCCGTACCTCTCACAGATTTTTGAAGTTATATCAAAACACATCACGCAAAATTTTAGCCAAATCAGATAAGAATTGCGCCTTCTTAAAGATCAAGAAGTCAAGACCCAAGATTGGTTTATATGGCACCTATACCAGGTTATAGATTGATTTGGACCCTACTTTGCAAAAATGCTGGAAGTGATACCAAAACACCACGATCAAAATTACCCCCATCCTATGGTGGAGGGTACAAAAATAATATGTGAAGGCCGATCAGAATAGAATAGAACAGCAATAAAAGGTCTTTGGTAGAAGAGTACACTTTTCACCCTCAAATTGGAGGAGAACCTACGGGTCTTTAAAAATGTGGTATCCCAAGTGGTAGCTTTGATATATGATTTTGAATGTAGATAAAAAAACAAAAACAAGTAAAAAGGCGTTAAGTTCGGCCGGGCCGAACTTTGGATACCCACCACCTCGGCTATATATGTAAACCACCTTTCATCAAAATCCTGTGAAAATTGCATACCTTATGTCCCGTAGCAATTATACCGAAATATGTTCCGATTTGGACCAAATACTAATAAGTACATGTCATTGTTCAATTGTGTACAACAAAATATTGGTCTTTTTAGAAGCTATATCTAAAAATAAACCGATCTGAACCATATACAACATGGATGTCGAAAAGCATAACATACGTCAATGTGTCAAATTTCAGTGAAATCGGATTATAAATGTGCCTTTTATAGGGCGAAGACTTTAAATCGAGATATCGGTCTACATGGCAGCTATATCCAAATCTGGACCGATCTGAGCCAAATTGACGCAGAATGTCGAAGGGCCTAACACAACTCACTGTCCCAAATATATATACTTTATAGGGTCGGAAATGAATATTTCGATTTGTTGAATATACCCCCATTCTTTAGTGGTGGGTATAACAAGTAAGAGCGTGCTAAGTTCGGCCGGGCCGAATCTTTTATACCCTCCACCATGGATCGCATTTGTCGAGTTCTATGCGCGAAATATCTTTTTAGGCAAACGAAAAATATTGAATAAGAACTGTTATGCTATTGGAGTTATAAAAAGTTATAGTCCGATAATTCAATTCATTCGGATAAGAATTGCACCTTGCACCTACATTGCAGAAGCAAAATCGGGAGATAGGTTTATATGGGAGCTGTATCAAGCTATTGATCGATTTAGACCATATAAGACTCGTACGTTGAAGGTCATGCAAGAAGCCGTTGTACAAAATTTCTGTCAATTCGGAGAATTGCGCCCTCTAGAGGCGCAAGTAGTCAAGATCCCAGATCGGTATATATGCCAGCTATATGAGGTTATGTACCGATTTGCGCCATACTTAGCACAGTTATTGTCATAACAAAACACCTCATGCAAAATATCAGCCAAATCGGATGAGAATTGCGCGCTCTATTGGCTCAAGAAGTCAAGATCCAAGATCGGCTTATATGGTAGCTATACCAGATTATGATTATCGTTATTGGAAGTGATACCAAAACACCACGTGTAAAATTTTAGTCAAATCGGTCGAGAATTGCGCCCTCTAGAGGCTCAAGAATTCAAGACCCAGATCGGTTTATATGGTGGCTATATCAAAACATGGACCGATTTAGTCCATTTACATCCCAACCGCCCTACACTAATAAAAAGTATTTGTGCTAAATTTCAAGCGCCTAGCTTTACTCCTTCGAAAGTTTGCGTGCTTTCGACATACAGACGGACGGACAGGGCTAGATCGACTTAAAATGACATGAGAATCAAGAATATATATACTTTGTGGGGTCTCTGACGCATATTTCGGGGTGTTACAAACAGAATGACGAAATTAGTATACCCCCATCCTATGGTGGAGGGTGTAAAAAAATAATTAGTGTAGATCTGATCGAGACCCGTTGCCCTGAATACCTTCACAGCCACCTTTATAATGCTTGACATTATAGAGCCAAACAAAATCGTGCTGTAGCACTATGCTGATATTATTTCAGGGTCCGTCCGCTAAACTCCCTTTAAACCGGCTATATTTGCCTACTATGGCAATAAATAATACGTGTTTGATAGGAGAAGACGAATTTGATATCCAATTTTGAGGCCAATGGCTATTGGGGCTCAAATAAAATATATTTGGGAGAAGAGCATGATGCTGATATTTTTCAAGGGCTAAGTGCGTGCGCCGTCTCGCCCTTGATACCCCTTAACGTGGACACATTTTTGTGAATTATGACAATAAGGGGCTCAAATCTGATTTATGGCAAAGTGTTTCAGGGACGCCTCACCTAAAGTCTCCCTAAACCACACAGATATACTGATCATAGCAATATGTAGCTCAAATATGATTTTGGAAGTAGAGAATGAATCTGAAATCCACTTTCGCAGCAAAGGGTTTTGCTATTCCAATCCACCACCGAAATCAAGGGAATGGAGCAGATCTACCACCCATCTAAAATGGGGGGACTCCACCTAACCTTATTTTCTAAAACTCCAGATCTTGCAGATGGGTGGGGCGACTTGCACGAAATTTAGTTTGTTTATAATAACTCAAAAACAGAAATTTGGTGTCCTTACTTAGGGTCGGATACCTAGAGGGGCCGCGCCATCTCCAAAGCCCGCTAAATGGAAATACAAACCAATAATGACAATATGGGGCTCAAACTAAGGGTATTTGGGACTAGGGAACGAATCTGACATATGACGGTCCACCTCAACCCCAAATATACCCCTGTACAGGACATACTGTCCGACCATAGTAATATAAGGCTCCCCGCAGTGGAGCGGGCCCGGTTCAGCTAGTTTAATATAGAAATCATATCAAAATCCTACCCTACCGGATGCAAGTCCCATAATAATCCTATCAAGTAGGATTGCTATGGGCCGAATCTTAAATTCAATCCACCATGGATAGCATTTATCAAGTTCTTTGCCTAAAATCTTTTTGTAGGCAAACAAAGGATAATGGATAAAAATTGTCATGCTATTGGAGCCATATCAGCTTATGAACCAATTCGGACCATACTTGTTTTGATGTTGGAGATCATAGTAGAAGTCATTGTGAAAAATTTAAGCCAAATCGAACATTTTCAGCTCAAGAATTAATACCGATAGATCGGTTCATATGGGAGATATTTCATGTTATGGACCGATTTAGACCATATTTGCCACGTTGTCCAAAATTTTAGCCAAAAAGGTAAAAAATTGAACCCTCTTACAAGTATAATCGGAAGATCAGTTTATATTAGAGCCATATAAGGTTGTGAACCAATTGGGTCATACTTAGCGCAGTTGTTGATGGTGAAACCTAAACATTTTGTGCAAAATTTTAGCAAAATCGAATGATAAATGCGCCCTCTAGCGGCTCACGAAGTCAAGATCCGAAATCAGTTTGTATGGGAGCTATATCTGGTTATGAATCGATTTAAACCATACCTGGCACAGTTGTTGATGGTCAAACCAAAACACTTGAAATTTCAGCCAAATCGGATTATAAGCTAAATCGGATAAGAATTGCTCCGTCAGAGGCTCAAGAAGTTTAAATCCGAAATCGGTTAATATGGTAGCTATATCAGGTTGTCAACCGATGTAAACCACACTTGGCACAAACCAAAACACTTTATGCAAAATTTCAGGCAAATCGGAAAAAAATTTCGTCTTATAAGGACTCAATAAATCAAATCAGGAGATCGGTTTATGTGGGAGTTATATCAGGTTATAGACCAATTTGGACAGTTGTGGGTAGTTACAACAAAACATTACATGCTAAATTTCAGCCAAATCATACAAAAAATGCGGCTTGTAAGGGCTCAAGAAGACAAATCGGGAGTTAATTTTATATGGGAGCTATATCAGGTCATAGACCTATTTAGATCGTAATTAGCACGCTTTTACTTGTTTCCGACTTCCAACAACTGTGCGTATTACGGTTCAAGTCAGTCTATATCCTGATATAGCTCCCATATAAACTGGTCTCTCGATCATCCTTGTTCTGTTCCTAGAAGCTGGTTTGACAGAAATTTGGTATGTAGTATAAAATTACGCCCTTCAGCTAAATTTATTTTGTGTACATTTTTAGCAGAATCCATGGTGGTGGGTTCTCAAGATTCGGCCGGCCCGAAATTAGCACACTTTTGCTTGTTATCGTGTTGCTTAATACCATGAGTTTTAGCCCGCCGAAATCTGCTATTCTCAACCCATTGTCGGAGGTTATCTCGTCACACTAACTTATCCCTACAATTTGTCCTTATGGATGTGCCACCTTTCCTTTACAAGAGATCGAAACGCGTCAAATCATGGTTAATTTGGTGTATGTCCTGCGGCTTTAATTTTTAAATTGTATAAAATTTTCGATCATTAAGCTCAACTCGAAAGAGAAATTAGAGATTTTATTAGATGTACGAAATTCCTAGCCAAGATTTTTTTTCGAGGTTACTTTTTAATATTCTGAGCGCACAACCAGACTATTATTGACTTTGGTGTATGTCCATAGTTGCATGGACCGGATTGATAACCGCACTCTCTATTCAATCTATCCAACCCATTGCTCAATATGCCCATATTTAGCACCATGTCTTTAAAGTTCTACATTTTGCAGGACTAACCTTTTGACTATTAGGGTGTAGCAGAAATATGACCTATTTGAAAACATTTCGCTATATAACAAATTTTCGAACTTTTTTCTTCAACAGTTTGAGGACGAAACATCAGAAATTTTAAATCTAGTGAGTTGAAAAATGAAGCTTGGCTTAGCAGTTTGGCCATTAAAAATTTTTTCTTTCGAAAAATAATATGTAGGGGCCAGGCATGGGAAAAATTTTGTTTTTAGACAATTACATTGAATTTTTGCCTTTAAAAAAATGCCATTGCCATTTGAAAAAAAATCTATGAAATTTGGTCTTTAAATATATAATTCCAAGGTAGGCGTTGGTCAAACTTTATCTTTAGAAAAATTTTCATTGAAATTTTCTTTTTAGAAAAAAATGTTGTTAGAATTTCGCCCTTCATTGAAATTTTGTTTTAAAAATTTCGGAAAAAGAAAGTTTTTTTTAGTCGCATATCGATGCGACTCCAATATAGTCTAAATCACACTATATTTACATATAGCTGCCATATAGACCGATCTGCCGAATTTGGGTCTTGAACCCACAAAAACGACATTTATTACATGATTTCCATATAGACCGATCTGCCGAATTTGGGTCTTGAACCCACAAAAACGACATTTATTACATGATTTCGCTCAAGTTTACATCCGAATCAAATACGGTCCAGATCGGTTCATATTTGAATATAAATTAATGAATGAATTTTAAGATATTATCTTTTTGGTAACACTGGTTTAAACAGCTCACGCACGTTTCGTGTTTTGTTTCACTATCATACATCTTCTGTTTGGTCTATAATTTAACCATGGATCGTCTTACAAACGAACTGCTCTTGCGAATTATTGATGAACATTTATTTCACGATCGGGACCGGTCAATTGTCCGATTAGATCGTGCGATTTAACGCCTTTAGTCTTTTTTTGAGGGGCTATGTTAAAGCTCATGTCTATACAGACAAGCCCGCTTCAATTGACGCATTGCAAGACAACTTTGAAACATTTATTCGTGAGATACCGGCCTAAATGTTGGAATGCCAAAACAAGACTAGGGTGATAAACAATTTCAGGCGCTGTCACGGTCAACATTCGCATGAAATAATCTTCAAACATTAAATTATATGGACCGTACAATCGATTCAATTAAAAATTTCATGAATTTTTCCGAATTTTATGCGTTTTTTCGTTTTGAAAAACTTTCCTTTCCTTTTCGGACTAAAATTGTGGCTACTACAAACTTAAAAGGCCATATCGAATGAAAGATATGGGTGCTATATCCTAATCAGAACCGACTTTTATAAAATTTTGCACACGTACTGGGACGTGAAATAGAACACCTCACGGTAACGTTTGCAAAAATCGGGTACAAATCGTTGCTCCTACAGCTTTGGAAGAGAGGGTGGGAGATATATCTAAATCTGAACCGATTTTGATGAAATTTTGCACTCATACTTGGACGTCAACGCTAAATTTGGTAAGGAACGGACTAAATTTGTCTGAATCAATTTTCATAAAATTTTGCTCATATTTTATGACGTCAAATGTAACATCTCACTCCAAATTTTTTTAATATCGGACCAAAATTGAAGCTACTACAGCCTAAAAAGGCAACATCGGCTGCAAGATATATATGGGAGCTATATCTATATCTAAACCGATTTTGATGAAATTTTGCACACCTACTTAAACGTCTAATGAAACATCTCTCGACAAAATTTGGTTAGGATGGGACTAAAATTCGGATGAAGGTGCTATATCTAAATCTTAACCGATTTTCATAAAATTTTTCACACATTTGAAGATTTCAAATTAAACATCTCATCAGATGAAAGATATATATGAGAGCTAAATATATCTGAATCTGAGCCGAATTTGATGAAATTTTGCACACATAATAGAATGACAAATGAAACTCATCACGCAAAGCTATTTAGAGATCGGACCAAAATTGTGGCTACTACAGCCTTAAACAAATAAAGGCGTGCTAAGTTCGGCCGGGCCGAATCTTATATACCCTCCACCATGGATAACATTCGTCGAGTTCTTTTCCCGGCATCTCTTCCTAGGCTAAAAAGGATATAAGAAAAGAGATGCTCTGCTATTAAAACGATATCAAGATATGGTCCGGTTCGGACCAAAATTAAATTATATGTTGGAGACCTGTGTAAAATTTCACCCAATTCGTATAAGAATTGCGCCCATTAGGGCTCACGAAGTAAAATAGAGAGAACGAATTATATGGGATCTGTATCGGGCTATAGACCGATTCAGACCATAATAAACACGTTTGTTGATGGTCATGAGCAGATCAATCGTACAAAATTTCAGGCATATCGGATAATAATTGCGACCTCTAGGGGTCAAAAAGTCAAGATCCCAGATCGGTTTATATGGCAGCTATATCAGGTTATGAACCGATTTGAACCTTATTTGACACAGTTGTTGAAAGTAAAAATAAAATACGTCATGCAAAATTTCAGCCAAATCTGATAGGAATTGCGCCCTCTAGAAGCTCAAGAAGTCAAGACCCAAGATCGGTTTATATGGCAGCTATATCAGGTTATGGACCGATTTGAATCATAATTGGCACAGTTGTTGGATATAATAACAAAACACGTCGTGCAAACTTTCATTTCAATCGGATAAGAATTCAATCGGAGGCTCAAGAAGTCAAGACCCAAGATCGGTTTATATGGCAGCTATATCAGGTTATGGACCGATTTGAACCATACCTGGCACAGTTGTTGGATATCATAACAAAACACGTCGTGCAAAATTTCATTCTGATCGGATGAGAATTGCGCACGCTAGAGGCTCAAGAAGTCAAGACCCAAGATCGGTTTATATGGCAGCTATATCAGGTTATGGACCGATTTGAACTATACTTGGCACAGTTGTTGTATTTGCGCAAAATTTCAAGCGGCTAGCTTTACTCCTTCAGAAGTTTGCGTGCTTTCGACAGACAGACGGACGGACGGACAGACGGACGGACATGGCTAGATCGACATAAAATGTCACGACGATCAAGAATATATATACTTTATGGGGTCTCAGACGAATATTTCGAGTAGTTACAAACAGAATGACGAAATTAGTATACCGAATGAAGATTGCGCACGCTAGAGGCTCAAGAAGTCAAGACCCAAGATCGGTTTATATGGCAGCTATATCAGGTTATGGACCGATTTGAACTATACTTGGCACAGTTGTTGTATTTGCGCAAAATTTCAAGCGGCTAGCTTTACTCCTTCAGAAGTTTGCGTGCTTTCGACAGACAGACGGACGGACGGACAGACGGACGGACATGGCTAGATCGACATAAAATGTCACGACGATCAAGAATATATATACTTTATGGGGTCTCAGACGAATATTTCGAGTAGTTACAAACAGAATGACGAAATTAGTATACCGAATGAAAGATATCGAATGAAAGATATATATGGAAGTTATATCTAGGTTAGCTTAGGTTTAAGTGGCAGTCCGCCATCAGACTCATTTAGACGTTTTTGTCCATTGTGATGCCACAGGAATAGAAGAAGGTAGATGCATTCTATTTCCTACCGTTGAACCATCCAGATCGCTTTAAAAACTGCTAGTGCAGGACACACACATAGAAGGTGTTCTATAGCCTCTTCTTCTTCGATGTTCTTACAGCTTCTGCTAAAGTCGTTGCTGGCAATCTGCAGTCTGTCAGCATGTTTTCCGATTAGACAATGCCCTGTCATGACAGACACAACGACTGTGACATCTGTTCTAGCCAATGACAGACAAAGCAGTAGACCTCTTCAAGTCTAGATTAGGCCACATAGTTTTGGAATGCTCACAGCCCCCTCTTTGTGACCATGTATCATTCGTTGTCCTCCGGGCCTGTTCCTGAAAACATAACATACGTGTGGCTAGAGGCATACCCACTCGCAAGCTGGACGGCTTTACAATTCCCTGGGATATCTCTGTGGCCCGGCACCCAGAACAGGTGAATTCTGAACCGCTCCGCTATCTCGTTGAGAGATCTGCGACAGTCGAGGGCGGTTTTTCGGTTCAGAAATACGTTCTCCAGGGATTTAATGGCTGTCTGACTATCTGAGAGGCATATTTATGCCAATCGTCGTAAAGACATCATATCTTAGCCATTCCACCACTTTCTTAATTGCAAGGATCTCTGCTTGATACACACTGCAGTGGTCGAGTAACCTTTTCGATATGACCCGTTCTAGATCTTTAGAGTACACCCACCTGGTCTTTTAGTTTGGAACCATCCGTATAGAAGTCTATGTAAGTTCTATTACGAGGTATATCGTAGTTCCAATCGGTTCTATCAAGAATAGTGGTCCAATAATTTTTATCAAAAAGCGGCTCAGGTTATCACGGATAACACTGCGTCCGTAGCCGCCACATGTCCAATGAGAAAGCTACCTTAACCTCACGGCAGTGATCGCTGCAATTAGGGTAGCCACAATGTCCAGAGGCATAAGACGTAACATTAAATTCAATGCATCAGATGGTGTCGTGGATGGATGGATGCACAAACAAGCCATACTTTGGATCTGGTTAAGTATTGAGCAGTAGGTGGACTTTTGAAACGCCGTCCACCAGAGCACAACACCATATAGCATTATAGGTCTGACAACTGCAGTATATACTCAATGCATGACATGCGGTCTAAACCCCCCAACTTTTACCAATGGTTCTCTTGCAGGTGTACAGGGCAAGAGCGGCCTTTCTTGCCCTTTCCAAAATGTTGAATTTGAAGTTCAGTTTCCTGTCCAGCAAAACACCCAGGTATTTTGCGCTTTCTGTAAATGAAACATTCTCTCCACCCAAGGAGACAGGTTCTACTGTAGGTAACTTGTATCTCCTGCTGAAAAGAACTTCTTATATCTTGCACGGATTTATACCTTTCGGTAGCCCACTTTGCTGTTGCACGAGCAGCATTCTGAAGTATATCTCTTAGAGTGCTGGAAACTTTCCCCTAACCGCAATTGCCACGTCATCAGCATACGCGACCAGTTTTACTCCTTTTTCTTCCAGAGACAATAATATATTGTATATATGATTATATTCCAAAGTAGAGGAGACAGTACACTACCTTAAGGTATCCTCTGCTGACCCATCTTTTAAGATCCACAGACCCCAAGCCTGCCGTAATGCATATTTTAGTAAGTAAGTTATTAATATACTTTCTTATGGTAGAGTTGAAGCCTAGAATCTCCAACACCTTAATGATTGATGTCGGTTTTAAATTATTGAAAGCACCTTCAATGTCAAGAAATGCTACCATTGTATATTCGTTGACAGCGAGAAAACCCTCTATGTAGCCGACTAGGTCGTGAAGGGCTGTAATATATGCTTCAATCTACCTCTTAAGAGTCTTCAGCATAAAGGATGACAGACTAATGAACGAAAATCTTTCACCTTCGTATGGGAGGTTTTCCAGCTTTCGGAAATGACCTTCGTATCCCTCCATTCCACAGGTATATATGAAATTCTAATACAAGCAAAGTATATCATCTCACTAAGCCAGGGAACCAGACTATCAGACACAGCTTGTAGTTCAACCGGTGATACATCATCAGGGCCTGGCGACTTAAAAGAGTCGAAACTTCTTATCGCCCAAAGGATTTTCGGCTCAGACACAATTTCCCTAAAAGCCTCCGACGAATGCATACCAGTGACACCCTCTTCTGGCGCCACATTGTCCGTTGGACAACGAGTGGTTCTAGTGATTCCTCACTAGACATTGTCCCTACATTCTCTGACTTCTGAATATACCCCACCGTAATAGGTCTAGAGGACAGATTTGTTCTGAGCCTTTCTAAGCTCGCCCTTATATTTTCTTAGCTCTTATAGATGTCCCAATCGTGTGGTGCTCTTGTGGCTTTTGCACTGATGAAGAGTTTTCTGCAGTCTTTCCTTATATCAAATAGCTCTGGGGTCTACCATGTCGGTCCCAGTCGCATATTCTTCCGCTTATATCTTTCGATGCAAAGGTAATATCTAGTACTTCCTGCCTGTTCCTAGTAATAAAGGTCGATTTATCCCATTTATTACAAATCGCCAGATTGCAACTTATAAAATATTCAATAAGCAGCTCACCCCTTTCGTTGATACCCGAACTTCCCCATATCTGGTGATGTGCATTAGCATCACTTCCTATAATGAGGCATTTCTTCCCTACAGAAGCGGCTTCAACCAGCGACTTAAAATTTGGAGGCGGCATCTCTGAATCGTGTGCCATATATAGGGAAGCCATCCAATAATGAGAATTGTTTTTTTTCAAGGCTGGCTACTACTAAATTTTCAGTGCTTAGCGACGGAAAAAGAAAAACATTTAGACTACCCTTTGCAAGAATACAGGCTCTGTGTCTCCTATTCCCCGTACCCTAGAGAAGTTTAAATCCCGCAAATTTGAGTCCACGAGCCATTCCTCTATACTCCCATGGTTCCTGATGGTTCAAAAACGTTTGTCCTTGGACCAAAAAAAGATTTTTGCTGGCAGCACACAGCCATCGACCATCCTCATTATTCCAAGATTCCAGTCTTTCCGTGTGTCCCATCGTATCCTGTGGAAAATGCGTTTTCATCAAAAGACTCAACATGTTCTTTTTCAAAAACTCATTTTTAAACTGAAACGTAAGTAGACGACATGGGCTAAGGTTTCAGTTTCAACATGGGTTTTTAAAGAAACTCTTTCCACATTTGGTATGGGAATGTGGCCAAAATGGGAAAATGTGGCCAAAATCGATAAAACCCACAAATTTGCTTTGATTTTGATGAATTTTGAAACAATTGCAGAAGACATATTGTGTTTAAATTTTTATGCCCAACACCACCACTGCGGTACTCGGTATTATAACTTAGTGCATTTATTTGTAACACCCAGAAGGAAGAGAAATAGACTCATTGGTTAATATACCGATCTACTCAGAATCACTTTCCGATTCGATTTAGCTATTGCCGTCTGTGTACAAACTACAGGTCGCAATTTTCGTCCGATTGTTCTAAAATTTGGTACAGGCATGGTTTGAACCGATTTTCATTCCACAGATGGTAAAGTTTGCGCCCCGGTGAAAGTGGGGTACTACATTTTTTGATATCCCTAACACTTACCCGAATTTTCTTATGGTATCTCAAAAACACGAAATTGGTATAAAATTTTGAGGTGAAATTACCTGGGGGGACGCCCCATCGTAAAACCCACCCGAACGGACATGTTCAACGGTTGGGACAATATGGGTATCAAACGGAATTTATTAAGAGTAGAGAACGAGCTTGGTATACAAATTTTACACTAAGGGTCCCCCACCCCTAAAAATTCCTCTACAGGACTCTTTTACCGCTTTGGACAATATGGGTATCAAATGAAAGGTATGTAAAAATATAATATGAATCTCGGTGGGTTCACCTCTCCCAAAAACATCACACAACAGCAGACTTTTACCGCTTTGGGCAATATGGGTATCAAACTGTTATGGTTAGAAGTCCAGAGAATGCATACCTTTTGGCGGTGGACACGGAGGCTTATTCCCATATCTGCTCGTCGGTCTTGGGGATGGGTTGGCCAATATAACATTATCTATACCACAACATCATCCCTCGTGTCCAGGAATTTTATTGTAACAAAGAACAGAATTGATATATTTAGGAAATGGTCATGTGAAATCGTTTGTCTGTTTTAGGTTCGGCTTTATGTACTTCTACATGCAATGAACCATACCAAAAGCCCTATTTATCCGATCCTGGTTCCCTACTACCA